>NC_089795.1:1941611-1944021 GCF_040412425.1 Macrobrachium rosenbergii | reverse complement strand
AGCTGGATACTTATCTGAAACGATGATCATTTGAAACATCTATAAATCGTCTTTTTCAAAACCTGGCCCACGCTGGTCTCTTGTGCTGGTTCTGGATTAATAAGATTCCCATATGAAAAATTTTTAATTGAAATAAATAACTCCAAGATTCGTCAATATCCAATATTTTATTTCCAGTTAATGACTTTTTTGAGTCGCAGGTTTAAAGAAAGTAACTGCATTCTGTGAAACCAACTAATACAACAATGTTTCAGGATGATTTGATTTTACGAAGCTTTAACTATCCAGCCAAGTGTTAGGACTCTTTCGACCATTCAGCGCTTATGACAGGGAAAGGAGTCAGAGTGCCCGAACAGCAATATAAAGAGATCCATTGAATGAAGATGAATAACAAAGATCCAAAGGTGGAATGGGGAGAAAACCCCACAGTTGCACTAAGAAGTAATAGGTAGGGGAGGTCAGACACCAAGATTGAAGAAAGGAAGCAGGGATGGAGGTAAAGTATAAGGCTAATATAAGAAGAGACATTTCAAATGACCTTCGACTAGAGAATGTAAGTTACTTTCGGTCTTATGAATTAATCCCTCTACGATAATTACACCTCATCTTAATGTATTAAGATTATATGCAAACAATAAAATGCCAATTTGTTAGCTCGTTTTCTGACTTGTAATATATAATGTGCGAATAACATATGCTAAAAGAACCCAGGTCATCATTTATAACATAACTGAAAAAAAATTTTACTTCCAAGTAGAACACTTTTTGTGATTTACGTAGGCCTGTAATAATTTAAGCATTTTTTTTATTACAACTCCCCTGACATTTATTATAGTATTACTTAAATCGATATCTTATTATGGTTTTGTACTTTCACATTTAATTCTGCATTTGTTAATCCTTTGATATGAAGTTTATTTAATATGATGTCAGTGCAAACTAATTTTCCTGAAATTCACGTATCATTAAAATTTAGTAACTATATTTGGAAATTTGTCAAGTCGAGTGATTTAGACGTCTTCTATTGTGATTAATCAATGTGACCGATCTTGAGATGCTGTAATCTGTCTTGTTCTCCGGTATCAACCTCTTAATGCCTAGCCTTATGATGCCTGCGTGGAAGCTTCCTCAGTTTATTTATATTTTGTAACTCTTTTATGGTCTCGTTGTGATTAATTTGGTGGTTGTTTTCCCTAATCATCTTCAGTGAATGAATTTTCCCGAACATTATTTAAATGTGATGGCTACTTGCTTATTTTCGTTTCAGTGATAAGTCTTCATGCTGTTTAGGGTATTGGGCTAATAATAATGTACGTGTTAATTTCTATTAATTTTTCCTTGCGTATCTTCAACCAAGTTGTGCATAGGTCAAGGCTTTTGAGTTAATGTTCTAATATACAGGCGTACCTTACTGGATGATTTTTGTGTATTATAACCTGAACTTACGCTCTGGAAGAAATCAGTGAATATAATTTTTTTCATTTTCGGTTCTTGCGTATTCTTGAGCTGATATGACCTTCCAAGCAACTACATAATGGGTGAACTATTCTGAAAGGAGTACCGTAGTAGCCTTTAGTTTATTCTGCCTTTCATAATACAAATCAAGAGATTATTCATAACTTAATTGTACATTCTCACGGGCTAGGTTCAACGCTGACTCCTCAAGAGATCCAGTTTAAAACCAAACATCATTCAGAATATAAAAATACACCATTATAAAAGAATGTTCTAGAACATTCTAGTAACTATAGTTCTGAGATCTCCAAATTTACATATTTATGGTATTAGATAAAGAGTCTCAATTTCCCCAGATTTACTTATTTATAAGAGCTTTGTTTAAAATCTAGATCTGGTCTGCAGAGATATCTTTCAGAATCGGAAAGTGTCCTAAAATCTGTTATGAACTCATGAGATTCCCCTCCTCATATCGTTCAGTATGTGAGAATGTTCCAGTAACCTGATACCTCTTCCACAGATTTCGAAGTTTTCTTCTTCGTATGTTGTAAAACTCCAGTGCAGATAAATGATATCAGGAAGAGAATAATAATACAAAGAAAAATACACTATATGTGATGATGAAAAATGGCATATGGCATCTCGATAATACTTGTTACAATAATGTCGGCAAAAAAGTGACTTTTACTATATAAGTTTTATTTTTTTTTTTCACAAGTGCATATCTGCATACATGTGAAGGACGAATATATAAAACGATATAAAAATAAAGAAGAAAGGAGCTAGATTTCTGTGGATTCTATGAATCAGTTAGAGTCGGTGGAAGATTGTATTGGAATGGGAGAGATCGTTAGTGTGGAATTAGTTGTCGAGGGGGAAGGTCCCGAGGCAGTTAACTCTGATGGATGCTGCGCCTCTCATACTGATCTGGGATCGTGGAGATGGACTTGATGGG
>NC_089795.1:1866611-1939111 GCF_040412425.1 Macrobrachium rosenbergii | reverse complement strand
AGGTAATATCAGGCAGAAATTCAGTACCAAGCACTTCCACGTCTATTTACCCATCGCCAGGGCAAAAAAAGAGCTCATTTGGGCCCCGACGATGCGTGAAAAAATGTGCAAGCAAATTGTACTCTATTTCTGCCTGCTATTTGCTAGTTACATTCGATTACACACACACACACACACACACACACACACACACATATATATATATATATATATATATATATATATATATATATATATATATATATATATATATATATATATATATATATATATATGACAGGGTGGCTGCTAGATCTTTCGACTACAATGGTCCTTTACTAGCAGACTAACTAGAAATATGAAAGTAAATTTACAATAAAGGTTGTATAATTGACAGATGACATACAGATATCCCAGAGTATGAGGATTATAATGGAACAGATGCACCTGGAATGCAACACAGTTGAAGAATTAGTGGAGCTACCAAATCAAATGTAAATCTTTGAGAGGCTTTTACAAAAGATCAGGCCTAACAGCCCAAAAGCTGGGAGGAGCCAACTAAAAGAATATGCTGGGGAAGAGACTGACCACTTAAATTGACCTTGGACTGAGTAAGCTGATTCCATATTGATAAAGGTACAACACTAATATATTTTCTTTTTGGTTTACAATAACAATATTGAAAAATTAACATCTTCAAAAAACTATTAAACATACAAATACATAGGAAATATATATAAGGTAATAATTAATAATTATGTCAGTGAGTCTATCTTTAAGGAAAGGAAATTATTGCACATTTTACTAATACAGGGATCCAAATAATACATGCCAGGGCTAAGGCTGAAATTACAGCTGGAAGTAAGCTGTACAATTGCATATTCTACCCAGCAATCACTGAACTGTCAGTCCACTTGATCTGGTGAGTTTTCACTTAAATGAATGAATATTGCATTGCATGTTTGTTCAGTTTTGACAGAATTCTTATGCTTCTTAATTTTCGCTTCAAAATTCTTACTCGATTGACATCTATGAAAAGAAGAGCAGTCCAAGCATAGAATTTTATATATAATATCGTTGCTTTCCTTGGGGCTATTTTCTTATTAACATTCCTCTTAGTGTGTTAATAAACAGTGGTTACAAAGGGAAGGGGACGGGGGATGGGGGAAGGCGAAGGAGGTACAGATTTGGCAAATTTTGTCTAGATCGGTCAAGCGGTTACCACATAAGTTGCAAAGGGAAGTGGGAAGGGGGAAGGGGAAGGGGTTACTGGTTTGAAACCTACTCTATTATCTACGTTGGGTTAAATGACGGCCACGTGCCAAATTTTGTCTAGATCGGCCATTAAATGACAATGTCTTTATGGTTTTCTAATTTGTATTTCTTCATAATGGTTAAAAATTAAAGTTTTGAGTTATCAGTTACTAAAAAACCTTTCCCCATTTTTCTATTGTATATTCTATATATATATATATATATATATATATTATATATATATATATATATATATATATATATATATATATATATATATATATATATATATATATATATGTATAGATGGATAGATAGATAGATATATAGATAGATAGATACAGTATATGGCCACGAGGAAAGTGAAACAACGGGAATTTACAAACAGCTGCTAAGCCTAATGGGGTATTTAGCCAATTTTATAAAAATCATTTCTTTTGATAATCTCCTTCATATGAGGAACATCTGTCTAGGATTATTGACATTTTTAAAATTCTTGAATGTTGACGATCTCCATCTCAACAATTATTATTCCAATATAACTATTTATGGGCGAACGTCCAAATAATATTGACGCATCCCTTTACTAATGTGGTGGCCTCGTAGTAGCCTCATTGATGCTGTCTTCCTTTGGCCAAAGTAGCCTTTATTCAGGGGCTGCTTGCAAGGCTCGTCAGAATATCTAAATCTATACCCCAAGTTGTATGATTATTCCTTTGTTCCTTTTGGGGCAGTTTTGTTCCATTTCACTTAACATGCTCTTACTTCAATAATAATAATAATAATAATAATAATAATAATAATAAAATAATAATAATAATAATAATAATAATAATAATAATAAATGTTGTGGAGGAGTGTCCTATGAAACTTCTGGATTGCTGAGTATTGGAACAGGAAGATCCCACGCAAATTATCAGGTTAAGGAGTGTGAAGATGCTATGCCTGATTAGAGGAAATATTTGTTGCCCTTGAAGGTACTAGTAATACCTATGCACCCAAATGAGCTGTCTCTATAAGCAAGAGCCTGTGCTGTCAAAACGCGGACTTTAGCTAACAGCAACCCTGAAAAAGAAAAGTAAGATATTAGAGGTTAAGCTTGATAAAAAATATATGCCCCTATTATTTACCACTGCACACAATTAAGAGTGAGAGATATTTTTGCTGCCTGGCTTAAGAGATTTTCTTTATCATATCCTTCTCCTATCTGACCTCCCTCGCTTTCGTTTTCCATTTTTAAGAACTAAATCTCTGTATAAATGTTAATGTTTTGATCTAGAGATAATTTCTAGTGAATTGCATTACTGTTACAATAGCAACCAGTATTCAGTTAATCGGTGGTAAGAGGTAAAACAAATTGCCTATGTAGTGATTTTGATATGGGTGCCCCATGGTTAAGAGTTATATCATAAAAGTCATATTTTTCAAATATTGGATGTCGATTTGGTACTTATATGTTGCTCAGATTAAGGATGGTGCCTGAGTGTGTGTGTGTGTGTGTGTGTTTGTGATCCTGTCACGTTTGGATAACTGATCCTGGACACGTAATTTATATTTCTGATTGGGAATTTATATTTCAGTACTGTAAGAGAATCATAATTGTTTTGTCATTCATCTTATCCCATATGAAATGTAACTGTAGAAATCTTTGTTAATGTTTTTATGCAAGATTATTAACTTTATAGTCACTCTCATTCCTACAGGGGTCATAATTATAAGTGTCCAATGTTCTAAAGTTAATTGCAATTTTTCAGTGCTTTAGAATCTCTTCATATGAGACATTTCCATCGTGCATTAATTTTGATTGTTGTACAAATAGTTATAAGTGCAATCAACCCATGTTGTGAAGTTTTTAATATGTTATATCAGAGTTTATAATTGCTTTTTTGAGTCATAGCGAAGAATCCTGCTCTCCTTGTCACTTTGAAATATCATTTGTCTTTGTAGGAGACTTAAGTAAATCTAGTTCAGGTCAAGAAGTTAGCAAGCAAGTCATCTATTAGCTGTCTCCTTTTGTTATCAAAGCAGCTGACATTGCGTTGACTTCCCAACTTGCACTCCTCCGCATTTTTCTTGTTGCCATAACTGCAGTAATTTTTACGTAAATTGCATTTCCTTTTGAGCACATTCTTGGCCCACTTCTGTTCCAACCTAACATGAGCTCATTCTTTCTTTTCAGCACTTGTATATGGAGAACGCTTGCAATGAGACCTGCATCACCTACACTATCGTCAGCTACTCAGCTACCCGCCCCAACAGCACCATCATCACTGGCCACACTTTCACTAACATGGATACTTCTATCACCACCAGTGTTGCTATTACTATTACTCATGGCCACATCATGAACATTGTAAGTAGGCCTAGCTATCCGCAATGATGCTATTATCAAATAATGCTGGTATGTTGAAGGTAAATTAACTTGAACCAATTACACAAAAAAGCAGTTGGAGGCCATTTATATACAAATATTATATATTAGTATATAACCTTTCTGGCCAAAGGGGAAGTTGGAATGCAATATATCATTGTTAGGTAATTTTTCTTAGCATTCTTAATGGCAAAAAAAAAAAACAGATAAGGAAAATAAATAAATGCACGATGACTGAAATTGATTTGCATATCGTCAGGCATAACATCAATCAGCAATTCTGTGCTTTGTTAAGTCAGACATGTCACAAGATTGAGTAGCTTCAAATACTGCACGTCTCGTTTCCTCATTTTACTATGTTCACAAAATAGGTGTGCGCTAACATCAAGGGAAAAAATAGCCTAAAAACAAATATAAAAAACTGTACTCTCAAAATTTCTTAACTCTACCGCGTCCTTAATTAAATTTTCTGATTACTAGTTAAGTCTTGATTGTAAGAGATCTCTCCAAATGTTTATTAAGACCATAAAGCCTCATCACCAAGTAAAACGTAAGTAACATAGGTATTGCAAGTAAATGTTAAAAGGCTTATCTTCATGCAGAATAGGCTGTTTCAAAAGCAGCCTTTTTCCAATATATGGTTTCAAAAAATAGTAATTACCCTCACGACCACTGAGGGTTTACACTGTTTATTTTGCACATTTGTGATTTCATGCAGTTCTGCTCCCCCAACTTTTTTTTAGGTAGATCCCTCATTACTTGGCAAGTTTCATGAATACTAAAGGCAGAGGATTTCTAGTAACATAAAAATAGAATTCGGGGTCCGCAAAGGTTATTCCTGCTGGTAAAGTATCTGAAAGAGCTACAGAACAAGATTTATTGTAACGGAGAAGGCCTTTATGGCTGACACAGTAGGTGATAGACAGCCCCATCACACAATTATCATTTCAGTAAGATAACCCTTATCCAGTAAATTCTCCAGGTGAATGATAGAAATATCTCTTGCATGTGTATTATGTCTATATTATGTATTATATATATATATATATATATATATATATATATATATATATATATATATATATATATATATATATATATATATATATATATATATATATATATATATATATATATATATATATATATATATATATATATATATATATATATATATATATTATATATATATATATATATATATATATATATATATATATATATATATATATATATATATATATATATATATATATATATATATATATATATATATATATATATATATATATATATATATATATATATATATATATATATATATATATATATATATATATATTTATTTTAAATCAAGAAAAGTTAAAAAATCGTGATGATTATATAAAAACTTTCAACCATGAACGAAAGTGAAACAATGGAATGCTAAGTACTTTTGTCTTATTACCAAGACATGGTCACAGCAACTAAAGATATACAGAGACAAGGGTGTCTATATATATATATATATATATATATATATATATATATATATATATATATATATATATATATATATATATATATATATATATACATATATATATATATATATATATATATATATATATATATATATATATATATATATATATATATATATATATATATATATATATATATATATATATATTCATTTATATATATATGTGTAGTGATGTTCCAAGCATGTGTGTATGTGTGTGTGTATTATATACTACAGCCAGTACTTGTGAACATAACTCTGTAACACATAAACATACCGACCTAGACAACAGATAATTTCAGTTTGGAAAAATAAACTTGGTATACTTATGACTTATTTCTATAAATCAGCACTGTACATCCCAAAATTCATATTATGTCTGCAACTTTTCTTTTATAAAGCTAGATTCAATGATATATTAGAATATTTAATTTTTTTGCCCCTTCCCAATTGATAGCATGGATGTTCTCAAACCACTGTTCCCATGTGCATATCTCACACATTGCTTATGCTGTTCTATTCTCTTTTCCAGTGCTTTCAACCCATTTGGCATATAAAAGTTGTCACAAATTTACAAAGGGTACTGTTTATGTTCTTGAAAGTACATGGTTCTTAAATGCGACATTAACACCAAAATTCTTAAGAAGGTTATTATAAGGGTACAGGGCTTCCTGAAATGCACTGTTTAATACAGAGCTGGTTCTGCCTGTGAAACAGGGCTGGTTATGCTCATAGACTCAGTAACTAAATAAACTATCCTCATTTTCCATTTCCATAGTGAATTTATGATGGTATCATACCTAATTTCAGTATATATATGATTTACTATCTGGAAAAGAATATATAATTTAATCTATAAAAGTGCTTTTAGAAAATGGGATATCCAGTTGTGTGTGTCTCTAATAATTCCGTAAAAACTCCAAGATCAATGGCACCAAGGTCCACATTATTCGGGTGTGGGTTGGTTGTACTTCATAGAGAGAAGATGGGAACCAAATGAACTGAGAGAGAAGAGAGAGAGAGAGAGAGAGAGAGAGAGAGAGGTTTAGAGCTTAAGTTTATCGATTGTCATATTCAGTATGTTTATCAGAATTTTCCCCTGAGCACCAGCCTGTGGGTGGATGCCAGGTTGGTATATATGCTATATATATATATATATATATATATATATTTTTCATATATATATATATATATATATATATATATATATATATATATATATATATATATATATATATATATATATATATATATATATATATATATATATATATATATATATATATATATATATATATATATATATATATATATATATATATATATATATATGTATAGCATAACTCTAAACATTGAGCAATTTCACCCAAATTCTGTATACATATGACTTACTATCTAGAAATCAGCACTGTGACTGTAAAACTTCACCAGCACCAAAGGGCACCAAATTTTATGGGAAGGGCTTCCCTGAAACAGAGCTGGTTCTGCCTGTGAAACCCGGCTGGTTATGCTCGTAGACTCAGTAACTAAATAAACTTTACAAATTTATCATACTTAATTTCAGTATACATATGACTTACTATCTGGAAAAGAATACTATGGGGTTAAGATCAATGTCACCAAAGGGGGTGGTGGTTGGGAGAGGGACAGAGAGAGAGAGAGAGAGAGAGAGAGAATATCAATTGTCATTGTCATTCAGAGTTTTCCCCAGGTTGGTCATTATTTTACATTGCTTTTAGTTTTCTGTAAAGAAAACTACTTCTTTGTCTGCCTCTGCGCTTTATTCTGTCCTTAGGCTAGAGAGCTTATGTTGATCAAAAGTTATCAAACATACCAAATTGCAGCCCTCTGGCCTCCATAGTTTTTATTTTATTTAAGGCTAAAGTTAGCCATAATCGTGCTTCTGGCAAAGATATAAGATAAGCCACCACTGGGCCGTGGTTAAAGTTTCATTTGTCGCCGCTCATACAGCATTATACCGAGACCCCTTAAAGACAGATCTGTTTTCTGTGGCCTTGATTATATGTTGTAGCAGCTGTACAGAAAACTCGATTGCGCCGAAGTTTCTTCGGCTCATTTTTTACTTGTTTCTTTTGTGTACATCATTTCTCTTTCTTCTTATAGATTTCGCCTTCTTCACTTAACTCATAATCTTCTTCTTTTGAAAAGAAAAGCATTATTAAAATTCATTTCGGATTGTTTTGCTAATACAGATAGGCGAAAGGAAATGTTTCATGCCTGTTGTTTTCTTGCGGTGACGAATGAATAGGGATTCTGTTCCTACCCTTATGTGTATCGAAAAAGACTCACATATTTTCTCCGAGTTAATGGAACACATTCGTTTTCACTCATTATTAGGACAGAAATGTGACGGTTCATAAAGAATGGAAAATGTTTCTCTGTTGGCTTTGAAATTGTTTCAGTGATTTATTGTCAGTGTCACGGACGGAGAACAAGGGAACTCTTCATCGAAGTGAGCTTTGTCTGAAACATACGCAACGATGCACAAAGAAGCAAAAATGAGGAAATTATAACACGTCTCCCTCAGAAATTAATGACATCATAAATTTGAATTCGATTTATATTCATAGGGAGTGGTCGCTTCATATAAACAAGTAAAAAATGCGCCGAAGTTTCTTCGGCGCAATCAAGTTTTCGTTGTCAGACGCACGAATAGGGCTAAATTTAACCTTAAATAAAATAAAAACTACTGAGGCTAGAGGGCTGCAATTTGGTATGTTTGATGATTCGAGGGTGGACGGTCAATATACCACTTTGCAGCCCTCTACCCTCAGTAGTTTCTAAGAACTGAGGACGGACAGAAAAAACTGCTGACAGGAAAAGTATGGACGGACAAACAAAGCCGGCACAACAGAATTTTTTTTTACAAAAAAAAAAAGAAAACGAAAAGTACAAGGAAAATGTAGAACAATAAAAGGTGCGAATTCTGAATATGAAAATTGCAGAATGACAAAATACTAGATGAGTTTAGCAATATTTTCATGGGATGGCAATTCTATTTATAAATGAGTAATTGCTCCTTACATAATGATTTCCAAATAAATAAGAATAAATAATTTGTCACGCCATGTGATTGTTGTGTGTTTTTTTTTATGATTTTCTTTCTTAGATAAGATTACCGTACAATATGAACATATTCCTGACAGCCTACATCGGTTCGGTACGTCACATTCGATTTCCTTTCGTCGTCTGACGTCATCAAGCGAAACTGAGAAACAAAGTGCCAGAATTTGAAATGCATCCTTCATAGTCTCTAAAAAGTAAAGTTGAAAACAAGATAGCAATAGTATAGTTTCTCCCGGTTCAAGGACAAATTACTGATTAAGTCATTGGTAAGCAGCACATTGTTCTTATCAGTCAATCGCTGAAAACTTGAAAGGGACTTGTCAGCGAATTAGTAAACACACTGTATGAAAAAACTGACTATTAACTTTTCTGTCATTGTCATTTTCTTTATATTTTTTTTATTACTTGAATATTGTAATTATCACATGGAAATTAAATTATCAGGATTACTTTTCAATACTTGCAATAGTTCAAAAGGTCAGTTGGAAGATTTGTGCTAGATCAGACTTTTTTTTTACAATTGTTTGTTTCTGAGTAATCTGATATTTGTGACTGATATCAAAATTATCAGTTATTGTTTTATTCAAGTGTTTAGTTTTGCGATTGTTAATTTCAAATAATTAGTAATAAAAAATTCTAATTCTTCAAACGGCGTAATCTTCGAGCTTAAAATTTTCATATAAATGTTCGCATTATATTATTAATCATAGTTGATGTTAAACATGAATCCTAATCGTATATTTCTTCCCCTTCAGGTATAGTTCTAGATGAATTTATAAATGATTGAATCTATTCAGGCAATTCTAGAACCAGGGAAATCTGTTGAAATATTAAATTCATCGCAGAGCTTCGAAGCATGCCAGTAATACAACACTTAATATTCTAGTGTTCACATAATATTGATTATTCAGAGTTTTCAAGGGAAAATATATATGATGAAAAAGAGTGAAGGTTAAAATATAATGTTACACAAACATTATTACCTCAAACGTACGTATTCTGGATCTTATTCACCTTCCACATCCAAACAATATTAGAATAATGTTGGACGTGTAGTTTAGTATGGCCGATTGAAAAATATGAGAGTTCTTTTTTATTTTTTTTTACCTGGAACGTACCCAAAAGTAGTTGAACAAGAGTTGTTTCTCTATATATCTAATTTTCTCAGCGACACATTAGTAGAAATATATCTAATGTACGACTGTTAGCTATATTTCATCTTTTCGGTGCTTCATTTCTGTTTGGTTCGGAGGCATTGCCTTTGCGTCGGTACTTCCTGAGCGCCTTATTAGTCCTTGTCTCTGACTTCTTGCAGTTTCTTGTCTCTTGTCTTCCACTGTCTTCGCCGATGTCTTACTTCTCTTCTCTTCTCTTCTTCTCTTCCTTCCTTCTATACTGTGTTTTTCCTTTTTTTTTTTTTTGATGTGGCTCCCTTAGTTGTTTTCCCTTTTTTATCCTTTATTTCTTTTTCCCATTCACGGTAGATTCCTGAACTACTCACACTGTAGACATCCTCCTTCCATTACTTTTTTTTTATCTTTAAATCCTCTTCATCCCCCTGTGCATTCTTCCATCTATTTCTGCATCTTCAGTATAATTCCTACACACTTGTATTCATTTATTGTTCTCATCCTCTCTCACTGTCTGTAACACACCTCCAGGAAACCATTTCTATGCCCTTTGAAAACTGTAAGCTTCCACTCATGATCTTAATGATTATCTTCTTCATTTCAGACACATATATCTCTCCCCTTAACTTAACGTACTTATTGCGGCATTTCTAGGTATTCCTAGTATTTTCCTCGCTGCCTCGTTTTCTATCTTTTCCAACAATTTTATCACTGTAGTTGGCGGTTAGTAAAGCCCAGTAACTCGGAGTACACAAAACCACCGAATTTGACCCTTTATAATTCTGGAAACATTCAACCGATCGGAATGAAACTCTGGCTTTAGAGGTTTCCCACCAAGGTCTCTGATCGTGCCAAATTCCATAGAAATCCGTTCAGCCGTTCTGGAGATCCAGATATTGGATTTCGCCGTTCAGGGGATGTGGTGGGGGGGCTGGGTGGGGGTGGGCTGGTGGGGAGGGGTAAGGGACCTAACATACCTGTAAAAGGTACAGACGTGAAACTTAGTATCTCTGAAAGCTCGTATTCTGAAGTGGTGCCTTGAGGAGTTTGTTTTTTGAAATAATGAAATTTGAAATAATGAAACCTTAATAAAAATGATCACACACGATAAACAACAGTCTAATATTAAGAGGCTATCTTCCACTCTTCCTCCTTCTGAGAGTTGTGCTCGGTTTTCTATGGTCTTGTCACTTTCCCTTAGATGTTCTTCTATTCCTTCTTCAGTTAATGCAGTTTATATATGCACTAAATGTTCATTATTGTTATTGGCCTCATTTCTTTTTCAATAGGTTTCTTTGCTTTTTTTATCATTTTTGTTTTTGACTGCTTCCATTCCCTTAATTTATTTTTGGTTTTTGCTCATCATTGTAAGTACTCTGAATCTTTCTCATTTTCTTTTTTTTTTTTTAAGACCTTGTACAATTTTGGTTAAATACCACCTGGCCCAGGTCTTTTCTTCATTTTTTCGTAAGTTTTTAGAAATATTTCTTCACTTTTTTTTCCATTTAATTCCGGTTTTCACGTTATTCTTACTTTTATTAGGTCTTGCATCAGGGTTGCAGCGTCCATGTATTCTCAAGGTTCTCTGGAGAATCTTGTGACATTTCCTCATACTCCTTCTGTAATCCTCTCTTGTGTTTCTTTCCTCCCTCTTCCTTCCATTTTTGCGTCATTTTACTTCCGTGCATTTTATGAAATTCTTCCTGCCAGAACCTTTTCATATACTTGCCTTTCTTCTTTAGTTTTATTTTTTTTTAATACTGAATCGGTTTCTCTCCCTTTTTTCTTATAATTTTCTATCTTTTCCTACATCTTCTTTTTCCTCTCTTCACTTCCTCTGCAACTAGGTATCCTTATGTTGCCATTCCCCTTCCCAAGTGATTAATCTTTTTTATACGGTTTCAGGCACTGCCTATATACTGTTTATTTACCTTCTCCTTCCTGTGAGTTTCTCTTTTTTATTCCAATTCCTTCCCCCTTTTTCCCTCTTCCCTTATCATTCCGATCATCCAAGGTTGCTCTACTGTTTCTGTTACTTTGACAGAACTTGTCTTTTGTATTTTGCAGTCATTTGTAAATTTGTACATGTCCTTTTTACAAGTCTGACTATTACACACTTGGTACATGTTGAGGATAGGTCTATCCCAGCTCTAATAAATGTTTCTGAATTCGACAGGTAAATGTATGTGTAAGCGGCAATAGACTTTTACCCTTCTCCTGGTTACGCAGGTAACGTACAAAATTTGAGAAGTTGAGGGCGTTATACACACACACACACACACACAAACACACATATAATATATATATATATATATATATATATATATATATATATATATATATATATATATATATATATATGTATATATATATATATATATATATATATATATATATACACATACACATATACACACACACACACACATATATACACACACACACACACATATACACATATATATATATATATATATATATATATATATATATATATATATATATATATATATATATATATATATATATATATATATATATATATATATATATATATATATGTGTGTGTGTGTGTGTGTGTGTGTGTGTGTGTGTGTGTGTGTGTGTGTGTTTGTGAAAGAGAAAGATATTTTCTGAAACAATTTCATTATTGGTAAAACTCATACATTTTTATCGGCTATGTGTGCACACATATGTTCCATTAACATATCCAGATATCTTATCTTGGCGTGGCCATTCTGCATAAATTGTCTCATAACTAATTATGATTTCAGACACTGTCCAGAGAATTCCTGCAGAAAGGTTCCCTTGTAGATGGCAACGAAGGATTTTTGTAGCGTTCCTTCGGCCCCAGCCAATTTTGCTTTCTGGTTTTTACTTTTCATCTGTTCACCTCAGTTTCTCACTACGTTAACTATGTTTTGCTACAATTTTCTCCTCTCTAATATGAGCACATCCCTCTATGGTGTCCCATAAAGTCTGTAAATATTACTCTCTCTCTCTCTCTCTCTCTCTCTCTCTCTCTCTCTCTCTCTCTCTCTCACACACACACACACACACACACATGAATGTTGATGAAATCCCAAGAAAATATTATCAGACATGCACCATGCATATTAGCACAATATTCTTTATTCTTACTACAAAAAAAGTAATCTTATAATAGATAGCCTTACTCTTAATAAAGAAAATATAATCTTGTAAACTCTTTTATGAAATCCTAGCACCTTCCAGTGTTGTTTAGTCCCTCTTTTTAGTTAGTTAAGGAGCGTTGTCATCATAAAATGAGATGAAAGACAAAGAAATGCGATTACGTGAGAAGGAAAACGATAGAAAATAAGGGAACCTGATGATAAGGCACCACATAAGTATAACAGAACAGGATTTGTTCACCAATGATTCCTAATTATAGCAATTCTGTCTCTTTAAATCAATTATATAGTTATGGTCCTATTTTTTTTCAGACACAGATCGATCATTTAAGAGAGAAATATCAATATAGGTCTTTCTTCTGTTATAATTATCATTTTATCTATTCGTCTTTCATATACTGATCCAGCAAAGATTCTTATATCTAAATCATCTTATTACTAACGTGATCCAGCAATGTTCCTCTAAATATCTTTAATCTCCATTGCTTTTTTATTCAAAAGTCACTAAACGCAATAAAATTCGTTTCAAGTGAGTGTGCTTCAACTTTTTCATTCACTTTATAATGAATCTGGCGTGGAGACCAGAACTGTTACTCTGTTATTGCGCATTTATGACTGTCCGAATAATAATTTTCCTCGCTCTGTGACAACAAGTGGTGAGTTGCTCCATCACAGAGATGCCCGTCCGCATGCAAATGATCAGCACTAGATAAAGATTTAGTCTTTTCCAGAAATTCTTTGGTGTTATCAAATTCGTTTTATGAAATCATTTGAATCACCTCTTCATTATGAAGGACGTCATTTTCGGAATTAATCAGTCAGTCATCATTATAAGATGTCTGTAAAAAACAATTATCAAAGGAATATTTGCGTTCATTCAATTTCACATTTACTCTCTCTTGTCAGGAATTTCAGACAGATATGATGGGTACAATTCTAACGAGTGTGCATCTTTCTACATTTCATTTTGTTTATCTGTATGAAATATCTTCATTTTAAAAGAACTAAAATTGAGAAGTATTCTTTGTATCTGGTCCTAGGAGGAACTAAAATAAATACAAGAGTCATTTCATTAGTTCCATTTAATAACGACGGGTCTAACTCTAAGGTGTATGGGCATTCGAGGTCTTGGAATACAATATCGGGAAGGCTATGATGGTTTAAATGCATCCTTAAGAAATATTTAATCGATCTATGATCGAGTTCGGACATTAGAATATAGTAGAGGAAGGACAATAGTGGTCTCAAAGTCACTGGTGGGAATTGTTGGACATTGCTCTCTTCATTGCGCCAAACCAAGGCAATGATTTAAAACAGGAATTTTTGTCAATAGCAAATGAAATCTTAATTCATTTCCCTATGGTCGACGATGTTTACGCGGACGCAAATACATACATACATACATACATACACACACACACACACACACATATATATATATATATATATATATATATATATATATATATATATATATATATATATATATATATATATATATATATATATATATATATATATATATATATATATATATATATATATATATATATATATATATATGTATATATATATATATATATATATATATATATATATATATATATATATATATATATATATATATATATATATATATATATATATATATATATATATATATATATATATATATATATATATATATATATATATATATATAGATATATATATATATATATATATATTTATATATATATATATATATATATATATATATATATATATATATATATATATATATATATATATATATCATCTATTTTCATCAAAAAGTGAGAGTTTCAAGGAAAGAAAAATGAATGTTTCAGGTTTTGCAAAGGAAACTTGAAAGGATATTAGCTGCTCTAATAAAAAAAACTGATTAGTTTATTTCAAACTATCATTGTTGTCACTCGAACTTCTGCGGAAAATATTAAAGTGTTTTACAACTATACATACGATATCTGTAAATACAGATAACAATACTCTTAACCTTTATTCGAATTTTTACAATAACTATCTCCTCTAAAAAATACACTGTGTTTGTCATTCATCCTCTGGGTATAGTCACGGTTTTAGAAACAGCTAAAAAATCCTTTTCAAAGGTACCTTTACAAGTACCTTACTTTATAAATGTACATCTATCTGAGTTTTTCTTTAAAAATTAGTGAGAGAAGATCATGTCTCAGGACTGTAAGATGTTTAGTTTAAATTTACTGAGCAGTTCCGCTAAGAGGATTATTGCAATGAAGAAGGACTTATGCTACTGCAGAAACCCTTCTTGTCAAAGCTTCCTCACTGAATTTGAGTCAGAAAGACGATTTGATTAAATTCTTATCACCACCTCATGAATATGCAAAGAATTGCTTCTCACCTTTCACCCCTTGCGTTAATATCTCGTTATTATGTCTAGTGGTTTCTGGTCCCCTTTCCTGCTCATTGCAAACCGCGTTTCCTTATCACACGGGTGAGGACGAAGAATAAAGATTATGACAAAGAGTAGTATGATAAAGAGGGACGTAAGAATGAAGAACGATGTAATTATACAGTATGATGGGGGGAGAGTGATTGGTGCTTATTTTATGAAATGAAATTGTCAGGAGAGAAAGACCAAAGAAACTGTGTAACTTTCCGTACTGATGAAATCCTTTCTTCTTTACTACTAAGAAAATGCAAAATCATATGTTTAACAACTGAGACAAACCTGTGTTGTGAAAATACACGATCTGATCCCAATACATAAGCCAGTTTACATATTGGGGCTAACTGCTAAATTTCGAGATGTATGTCATCGTTGGTAATTAATAACGGATAGAATTTATGCTTTCATGCCCAAATATTATTGAATCCCTTATGTAGTGTAAGAGTAATTAAATGGGACAACATCGATTCACGTCCAAAAATAAATTAATTCAATCAGTCATCAAATCAGCACTGAGCTCTCGTCTCTACCTGCATCATAATTTTTCCCCTGAACTATTTATGCGGAAAATTATTTAGTTTGCTATTAGTGTCCTTTCTTATATTCTGTTTATGTTTTTTTTTTTTACTTAGCTATTTTTTTAATAATTTTGAAAATAAGTTCAAAACCCCATGTTTGCGATTAAATTTTATCTTTTCGTAAACAAAATGGGTTTAACTATGCACTACGTACGATGAAAAAGAATACGCCCCCCCAACCCCCCCCATGTTTGCGATTAAATTTTGTCTTTTCGTAAAAAAAAATGGGTTTAAGGATATGCACTATGTACGATGAAAGAAAAGAATACGCCATACATTTCATAGGGTAAAACAAATAAATGATTTCTTCATGATCTTAGCGTTTTGGTTTGCAAAAGTAAATGATTCTCTCACAGTAATATGGTGGAACATAAGAACACCTACTCTCTGTTGGCCTTTTGTCAAAAGGTCACTGGATCCCTCGCGTTGGCCTATTGAATTTGTCACAGAAATGGATTTTATTGTAACACATGTTGTGGGAGTGAGGTGTTGGCTTACAATGCCATATTTCATTTTGGGGATAATTTGGTACTGCAGGACTCATGCATGCCTGTGATAGCAATCTTTTTTTTTTTTTTTTTAAGGAAGGAAGTAATTTTTAAATCATTCCTTAGGTCTTTCATAATTATATAACTATGAAAACGTACGTGCAGAAATTTTATTCTCACCACAAAGGAAATTATGGCAAAAATGGAATCAAGTAAGGATAATACATGCAAATAAAGTTGAAACCGGCAAAACAACGTAAACGGAAATTTGATGACTCGGATTTAATTCAATCGTTAACTACAGAATTCATTATGTTTCTTTGTTTTCTACTATGTTATCTTCTTTGATAACTATTGTTATACGTAATATTATTTTATTTTGGTAATTTTTTTTTACAGATATGGGTTTTATTGACTATATTTTATACTATTCAATGATTTAAAAAACCTACATGATTGCACAATTTTACCATAATAAACCACAGTAATAAAGTTGATGATATTTAAGATTATAATAAATGGCAATGTAATCTACACTTCCTAGCAATTCCATCCTTCAAAACTTATAATTTATAGCACGAATTACGACGCTAATCTTTGGTTATAAGATACTGCCACCATGAATTACTGTAGCATTCTATTAAAAAAAATTTGTTCATTATACAAATTTAACAGGCAAGGATATAACATTATTCTACTGTAGCAAATTACTAAATACAGGTGATTCTATATATATATATATATATATATATATATATATATATATATATATATATATATATATATATATATATATATATATATATATATATATATATATATATATATATATATATATATGTCTGTATATATATATAATACATTTTTAATGGAGGAGTTTTTATCTTTCACAATTTTTGTTGTAGGTGATCGCCTGTGTGGCATTAATTTCTTTGATACTGACTTTTTCACATTGTCTCACTTCTGCTTTCAGTCTTTCTTCAAAATTCTGGATAAGGACACAGTCGGGGTGTGGTTTCCATTTATTCCACTTGCCATGGTCCGTTTCGCCTGTGCGCAGACTTTGTCAAGCAAGAACTAAGGGACAATAGCATTCTCCATTCTATTTACAGCTCCAAGAGGACGGCAGTTTGGGTTTGGGGCCGGGGTTGCTATTACTTTTATTACAATGTTTAGTTTACTTCGAGGTGGTTAATTATTTACATTATATTTACATGACATTCCACTTCTACGTCTTATTTTGCTAATCAATTTATTAATTTCTTCGACTGTTGTGTTTGGGAGGGGTTTGTTTTGGCGATAACCTTGACCCTGACTCCTGTCCCTGGGGCAGTGGGAGGGCAGGGCCCTATCTCCTTCCATCTGGAAGAGATTGGGTCCCTACTGAGGTTTAGGACAGGAGGCATATATAATAAGGATCACCTACATTTAGTATTTTGCTACAGTTGGATAATGTTATACACTTGCTTGTTAAGTTCGTATAACTAAAAATACTTTAGAGTAGAATATGACAATAATTCTAGATGGCAGTATCTCATAATCAGACATTAATCCTTAATTCATACAGCTTATAAATTACAATTTTGAAGGCTAAAACTGCTTTGTAATTACATTGTCATTTATACTGTACATCACACACACATACACAAATTAAAATTTTGACACAATGCTAAAACTATATATATATATATACCATATAATATATATGTATATTATTTAATATATAGGGATATATTAAGGATGGTATACATACACTCACACACACACACACACACACACACACATATATATATATATATATATATATATATATATATATATATATATATTGCAATGAACTTCACTCATATTCCAAGTTCTAAAAATAAAATTCTTAAAAACAAGGGACTAGAATGAATGGCAGCAGCTGTGACAAACAAAGGAGGAAGGAGCAGAACAAAACAACAAAATATAGCCTTAAGATTAATTTATTATATACAAATGTACAAGTGAGTCAGGTCCACTTACAAACAAATCAAATAAACATTATACATATGAATTAACAATAACAAAGCAGCAACAGTAAAAACCCAATTAAATAGTTTAAACTCAATAAAAATTCATAAACAGCAAAACCATAACAAAAACATCATGAATACATCCACGGCATACATGCAAAAGCAGCAAAATACATGTTATGGTAAACACAAAACCAGGTAGCATAATACACACAAAAACACAGCATCATAAATAATGAAAAAGCTGTAAAAAATAAAGCTTACAACAAATGCCAAAACAGGCAGCAAAATACATAATACAGTAAAAGTAAAATGAATACAAAAGAGAAACAGTCCCAAACAGAAAAATTCTTAAGAGTTGTCGAGACAGTCACCATTGTCAATGAGGATGCAGACAAACAGACAAACATGGTCGAGGCATCAAGACAGCCACTGGCTGCAGAACAGGAACACATCCACAAAACAGATGACTTCGATCGAGTTGTCGTGACAGCCATTTGCTCCCGAAGGAACAAATCCTCACACCAATGACCATGGTTGAGCCATTGAAACATCCTGATGCTGCCATCAGGGAAGACATCACACTAACAGACGAAGAGGTCCTCCACCTCCCGCCGAAGACAACAGGTAGGTAATACCTGTCGCCCATCCAAATGACTCCCTGCTGCTCTGCTGCTACCGAGATACCAATTCTCTGTTGCTATGAACCTGACTAGCTGCTGCCCTGGACCTGACTTGCTACTGCCCTGGACTTGACTGACTCTGCAAAAGAGCTGGTGGCAAACGTTGCCTCATACCGGCAAAACAAAAGCACAGGAGTGCAGGTAAAACAAACAAAAACACAAGGCTGTTACAAAATTAAATAAAGCTGTTATAAAATTAAATAATAGAAATATATATTCTATATAAAATACAATATATATATATATATATATATATATATATATATATATATATATATATATATATATATATATATATATATATATATATATATATATATATATATATATATATATATATATATATATATATATATATATATATATATATATATATTGCAAAAGATGAAACCTCTTGACAAGCAACCTCACCCATTTTTACATCCGTAGCATAACTGAGAAGGAAATCAAATTCATTTCAATAGTTTTAATTACTAGAAATGTGGGTTTCCTCTCCCCCTTTCATAAACTCTCTCCTTCATTCCCCAAAATGGTTAAGCCCTTTAACCCTTCTGTTTTTTTCAAATGACTGCCCAAGGCCTTGTTTCCAGGTGACCTTTGTACCTTCTTGGCAGTGTCAGACAACGGGCAAAGGAGGAGCCAAAAAAATAAAGAGAAAGTTGGTGCTGCCTGCCATGGCAAACCCTCCAAAAAGTTTAACTGGAGGCCATGTGGTCTATATAGAAAATGTGATGAAGATTGACCTTTTGCGCCATCTACCTGGACGCAGAGGTGTAATCTCCGAGGTTATTAATAGATGATGCAATGGCAATCGCCAGAGAGAAAAGCACAGAATACCACCAAGGACAGATGTCCTTACCCGTGCTGACCCTTGAATCCTCCACGTGTTCAACCCCGAGGTTCGAACCAGTATAGTTTTGTAGTGGCATCCCCCCCAAAATTACCTATTCCATCGTTGGCACCCTATCGAATGAGGACACCGTCATCTTGGCGAAGGTAATGTACCAGAAAAAGGTTTCTTAGCCAGTCACGATTCCTGTTGTTTCTCTGTCTGATGTAATTTCATTTCCATTGTGTGATAACCTTTAGTAATTTGTGCTGGAGCATTCAGTGTTAACGTAATTATGTATTTAGAGTTGAACTGAGTTATTTTGTACCATCTTTGCATTCCCTCAGTTCCCTTTGAGCGTCTTATTATTCTTGCAAGTAACCGTCTTACATATATTGCAGATAGGCCTCCACTGTGGAATCACTTGGCTCTATCCCATGTGTAGTTCCCCTTCAATCACCTCTGCGATGTTTCCTGTTATGAAGACATCATCGGCGTTGAATATTTATCCTGTGTAGGATTCATTCATCTAGCAGGCCCTTATTATTACCTGCCCAGTAATTTGTCATTCTTCTGATGTGTGTTTGTTATGTGAATATAATTAGTTAAGAGAACCCTTGAGAGTACGTAATCTTCCCTCATATGAAGAAGGCCTTATGCCACATTATTTCCCTTGCTTCGTTTGTCTATGAAGTTGCCCTAATATTGAGTCAGATGTGTAATAAATACAGTAGATTTCTTAATAATGTAAAGAACTCCCTGTGTTCATCCATTGCTGCCCAGAATCAAGTAAGTATATAGTAATATAATCTAGGGATATATATATATATATATATATATATATATATATATATATATATATATATATATATATATATATATATATATATATATATATATATATATATATATATATATATATATATATATATATATATATATATATATATATATATATATATATATATATATATATATATATATATATATATATATATGTGTGTGTGTATATGTGTGTGTGTGTTTGTGTATAGCTTTTGATAGCTTTTACAATACATTTTAAACACCTGGAGTATATCAATGTATGTTGACAATAGCATAATAGTCCGATTATAATAACTAATTACATTAATCATTTCTATGATTTCTTTATAACAGCATTCTACATGTCTAGGACTATTTCAATTAAAACTCACTCATAAACTCGGAATTTTAGCTTCCTTCTTTTTGAGGATTTATTGTATAAAGCATATTATCCTCCCGTTTACCTACTACGTTTTAGCATAAACCGACTGTTGGGAGCTTTTATTTTGGTCTTATGCAAAGACTACCGGGATCACGGGCTGAATGTTTTTTTTTTTTTTTTTTTTCTCTTTGCACACGTTTGTGTTCTATGGCTAGCTAGTGATCCTTTTGGATCACCATTACGTTTTTCTCTAGCTTAACATTTAAGCCAACCACGAATTTTGAAGTCATTAAGATGTTCTGTTCCAGTCATTTTTCTTTTACTCCTCTCTTCATCCACCCTTTACTTCTCTTCCATAACTCTTACCTTTATTCCCCTCTCAATTCCCTCTTCTCGGTTTTCCCCTCGCTCTCTCCCCTTCCATATAGCAATATTTATATCTCCTCGATTCCCATAGAGAAACCCTCAATAAAGCTAACTGAGTAACTTTTCATGTTACAAAATGCTGGTTTTGGACCTGGAAACAATTACCGTCAGTGAAACAGACAAACTATTGAGTTGATCTTCCAGCAGCTTTTATATTTCTCTATTTTCCTGCGGGTTTATATTGCTTTCATGCTTACTGCACAAAAAAAGAATGGATTACACCGGCATATGGAGGTATGAGAAATGAAATAACTTCTGTTTCCTCTATATTCCTGGTACTTAAAAAACATTAATACTTTGTAATAAATACAAAAGCGCTCTGTTATAACATACAATACCAAACACTTCTCGTTTTTGGAATGGATCACATTTTCGTTGCAAATATTATTCACTGGGAGAAATTTGAAGGAGGATATTAAGATTAGGGTAAATATCAAAATGAATTCCAGAAATGAAAAAAAAGAAATATCATCATGACTGCCCAAAAACCTAAAGGATAAATGAAATTAGTATGATAGTAGGAGAATATTGGACGGAATATAAGGGCAAATCTGATGACAGTAAAAAATACTAATTTCAGTGGGGGATTGCTGTCTGAATCAGGAGAACCTTACAGTAATTCTCGTTCACTCAAGCTATTCACGTAATTTAAAATGTTAATAGTGTCTGCGTTTTAATCATTTTTAATAACGACAATATAATGGAAAAAATTCAAATGAACAAAGAAGTGAAATAGATTTCAACACCAAATTATCAGCGTTCTCTCTCTCTCTCTCTCTCTCTCTCTCTCTCTCTCTCTCTCTCTCTCTCTCTCTCTCTCTCCTCGGTATACTTGTAAGAATTAGAGAAAAGGCGGCCAAATGGAGCAATTAGGAGCTATTCACGGGACATCTGGGGCCAATGGTGAAAAGCACAAAATTAAACTCTTGAATGGAGTCAGTGAACATGGCGATTAATGAGATTTTTCCCTCCTCGAACACCGAGTCGTCTCGCATTAAAGGTTAATTTCGCTCTTGCTTTAATATCGAGGACTGCAGTTCTTAGTTACATAACAACCTAGTACGACAGAATATGGGTAAACCTCATCCGTGCATCTTTCCTCAATGTTCTGTATTTCGTTTGCTTACGAATCTTATGCAGATAGGCAGTAAGTGATACGTAAAAGGTTGCAGAATGCGGAGAGGATTTTATCCCGGAATCTGTCCAAAGAAGGCTGTCTTCAAATACAACTGGAAATTATTTTCTGTCACATTCATGTAATCGTTTTCATAATGTTTGCCAAGATACTAAATAAAAATGAAAAGTAAGATTGTAAAAATACGATTATTACACGCCATACCTACAGTCCCAAATTGTAACAACTGGATGCCTCGCTGGCTTTGGAAAACTCCTTGCATTAATAAAATGTGCAATCAACATTTTTGCGTGATAAATCTTTGGAAGTTCACTGGACAGTATTTCGACACCATTTATTCCAAAGGGAACGAACACTTTCTTTTACTTAAAGACTTTTATAAACATGGTGATCGTTATCAAGTGTGGCTAAGTAGATGCTTATAAAAATTTACGTTAATTACCACAACAAAAATTAACCTTGGCATAACACTAAAATAAATACAAAAAAATATATATATTTTTTTAGAATATGTGTTACTTTAAAACAGGCCCATTTATGAATAAATCTGTAAATTCAACTCGAATATTGACAATATTCAGTATAACATTTCATCAAAGAGCAAAGTTGGATGTAATCTATGTATCATGGGTATTGGTATGACACGCAACTCCCTTCCCATGCCATATCCGTTTCTCACGGTTAATAGACAGCCAGTGGACGGAACAGCAGAGGCCGAACTCTATCACTTAGTGCCATATCGCTCTGCTTCAGCACGTCAAGAGCAACGGCGCATTTCGTTCAGCGTCCCTGAAGAAGCATCCCATAAATGGAGAGCGGGAAAGCCAATCGTCGCATAAGTGGTAGCGCTGTAAATTCAACTTAACAGTAAGTAGGCTAACTTCCTCTCTCTCTCTCTCTCTCTCTCTCTCTCTCTCTCTCTCTCTCTCTCTCTCTCTCTCTCTCTTTGCGTAATCACTGTTTTCCTGAGTGATGTATCGAATTTTGGTTTGACATACAAACGATTTCGATAGAACATTTTGTAGTAGGCAGCAAATTCGACGTTTGTTTCATTGCCTGCTGGTTACTCTCTAATCTCTCAGATTTTGAGCCAGTTTTAATTTAGCTTGCATTTCATCACATAAATTACACCAGAAATAAAAACTTTTATTTCTACTCGTATTCTAATAATCTGAATCAGTATTAAGTTCGATATTTCCAGTATCTTCGTATTTAGTTTTTGGTGGGTTACAAACACTTGGGGATGGAACCCATGACCAGCTCAACGTAGCATCCGATTGTGCAGTCTTGCGGAAATTTGAGGCGACGTGATACTTTTTCTAACCTTGTTGATGAGCCTTCTGCTATGGTATAAGGAACAGCTTATGCGAAATTTTCTGTAAATAGTTCCATTTTTCTTCGGAATCTCAAGGATTAATGGAGGCGGTAAACAGGAATCATTGTCAGGGAACTTGAATAAAGTAAAATTACTCTAAGTAACATTTCGTCCTTAATCCAAGCTAGTTATTAAAAGAGAGAAATTGAACGCCAAGTACTGCAATCTCGCTTCTCTCTCAAAGGAATTATTTCAAAAGTACTCTTGATTACATTAAACAGTAACCATCTAAACAGTTTCAGAGGGAAAGTTTATTTAAACTGAGGCCTTGGCCAGTAAGAATTACCTCTCTCTCTCTCTCTCTCTCTCTCTCTCTCTCTCTCTCTCTCTCTCTCTCTCTCTCTCTCTTCTTGAATAATTTCCATATTTATCTAGTTATTTGATACTGTAATTCGTTAATGCGCATCTTATTATTAGCAAATGTTTCATATCATCAAATATAATAATGATAACAGTGATCCTCATCTAGGTTGTACGAGTGAAAAAGGATTTGACAATTTCTTTTGTCTACACATACCTGTGCTGTACATTGCAGGTACACCGCCGTGCATAAATGTGTTCTCTCTCTCTCTCTCTCTCTCTCTCTCTCTCTCTCTCTCTCTCTCTCTCTCTCTCTAATAATGCCATGAGTAACGGAAACTTTTTTCATTCTCTATTTGTTAAAAAAATTACTGATGGCGATAAATTTACAGTGAATTTTATGGTAGGTTTTATCCACGGATGTTGTTCCAAAGCTTTGTCACTAAGAATTTGTGCAGTCTGAAATTCTTCACGAAAATATGTTCACATTTTTTTTTTTTTATCTTCATTTGGCCAAAAAGCTCTTATGGCCTTCAGTTCATACTTCCATTTACTCATTAACCATGAAAAATAATTTTCCACCAACCTCTCTTGCTGCCTGAGGAATTTATTTTCTTCATTTCTGCCTCACTTCCTGAGAAACCTCTGAGGACACTCACTTCCCTCCAAAAAATGACGCCAAAGAACTTATGATTATTCATCCATGCATTCACTCCACAAAGGCTTCCAACATCTACAGACTTGGTCGGGTTGTAACTCATCCATTGCAGATAGCATAAGCGCTATTTCACCTGCAAAGGTCAATGACCTGTCTCGAGAGAAGGGATGCAGTCAAACACCAGGCAGGTGTAGGTGGCTCTGATACTCCAGAATGTACCTTGCTTTAGAAGCTGCAGCTATGAAGTCTTGCAGTGAGATGAAAGTGTAACTTGAGCGTTTTAATCCTCAAATTTTATAGATTCAGGCCACCCATATCTGTTGGTTATTATAAAAATAAATAAGAATTCCAACCCTTTCTTCTTCAGGTATTTGTTTACTTTCTATTGAAAATGGCGACTTCCTGCCTTAAGCAGAATGGTTATAACTAACACTTTTTTTTTTTTTTGTTCCGAATAGTAGTAGCCAAGAAGTTCCTGCTGTGTTGTTAGAACATAAACACAGCGTATGGCTCTCCGCTCTGTTATTTATGGTGGGTTTGCAGTTAGCCTAGTGCATAATGCCAGACTTAATCTTATGACATACAGCTCTTCGTACAGTACTACACGAGTCTGTCTTTCCATGCCTTGACTACTTTAACGTGCTTTGCTCTATAATGAATAAATATTAAATTTGGCATATTTCCAGCATACACCATTTTTATGGCAGCTGAACTATTGTCCCTAAGAGTATTATATCTCCTCTATTAACTTTTTGACTTCCGTCGTTAATCAGCAGTGGCATCATCATAAGCAGATGTGATGTCTCTCATTTTTTCACATTTTTAAAACAGTACCTGTTTCAAACTCAGAAAAGTTTTCCTTTACTTTCCCTAAGTAGGTTTATGCTACTCTTGTATCCGTGGATGATTTAGTAAAGCCTTCATAGAGACCCTCCTTTATGATGCAACATGTTGCTGTTCAGTGGAGCATGCTTTCCATTCATGGCTTCTAACCAAAAATTTAAATTATTTTTTGTGTGTTTTCTAAACATCTATATTTCACCAAAAACAATCTTGAACATTGGAAGGGACAGGAGCAGCAGCAAAATTAATTTTCGTATCCCTTTACTTCATTACAAGAGAGGAGTGCCCATTGCACATTCTGGTGACTTCGAGGCAAGATTTTCTCTCATGATAACTACTTTTGCTCGGAGCACTAGGATGGGTTAGGTTATGGGAAAATTCCTGTTGATATATCTTTGATTTGCTTTGAAGAAGGCTGCGGCCCGTCGAAATGACATGCCTAACTCTTCTGCACTTTTAGGAAATAAAAGCCCGTTCCAGTGATGCCATGACAAAATAACCCATATTTTTACTTTCCTCTCAGGCAAAAGGAAGGAATGGCAAAATCAAAAAAGAAAACTAGATACATTATAAATTAAGATCTGAAAAAAAAAAATATCAATGAAATCAATCCTTTTTTTTTTACACGAAAAGCCTCATTTAGCAGTATACTGTACAAATTTGGAACAAGTTTTTCAAGTAATCCAAGATTAGTATCCTCTTATATCTCTCCCTCAACCTTCTTCCATTCTGGTCACTACCTCTCGATCTAAGTGTGCATAGGGTTGGCGCTGGGTTGGTGGGCAGGGTTGTGAGAGGATGGCATTGGATTCTTGGATAAAAAATGGGAGACTACCACTCATCGAAGAAACATTAACGAGTAATCCTATTCTGTTACCTTATACGAATGCCAGTCAAAGGACATCGGATCTCTTGAGCCAATTTTGACCTAGAGAAATAGACCTTTTCGTAGAGTTGTTTTCCATGCATTCGTACATTTGATTTATTTTTATCTTGCAACTACTGTACATTTATTTCTTTCCTTTCTATATAATTTTTCTTTAGTATTGCCAAATAATCTAATATTCATAAGTCTTTGAGATTATTACTTCATATTATTTTGTTGTAAACAAGAAAAAAAAACATACTGAGTTTCATGATAAGTATATCATGATGTTAATAAGCAAAACCCGTATTAAGAGAATTTTTTTCTTATTTAAAAAAAATATATACAAACAAAATCACAATAAAAAATAATTCTTTATTTGCATTCTCTTGGCTTTCGGCACATGATGAATATATTTAAGTCCTTCAGTATCATAAATATATTGAAGTCCTTCAAGATCATTTCTGCAACCTGAGGCTCAGCAGGAGACTGGTAGGACAGACGAGCACTTCATTTCCGCTAAATGAAGAAAATGGAAAGATGACCTGACCGCCTGGGAACCTAGAAAATTGTCAGTTATTTTAACCTCTCCTTTTTTGAGGAAGATAGGTCCGTTAGATCTAAATAGGCCCTGAAGTATTGATGTGAAATGATCCTATCCTTTGGTCTGCTCTGTTCACAGAATAAGTTGTTGAGGACGAAATATTACTCCTACCACTGCAGTTTTTTGTATTTATGGGGGAGGGTTTATTTTCATTTCTATTTTCCTCTTACCATTTAGAATAAATATTATTTGCTCCCCTATACACATCCATGGATTTTATATATATTTAGAATAAAAATAAAACAAAATCAGTAGTCTAATGCCTAAACATCATTTTGTTTTTTTAGTTTTTCTTGTTTCAGCTGTTAGGTACTGTCAGTTTATTCTAATGTGCCTTGAGAAGAGAGGGACTCAGGACAGCACAAAGGGAAAGGTTTTGGAAACTACGAAGGGGAAAGAAATTAATGTAACAAACTGGGGACGGATGAAGGAATGAGCCATAAATTCTTGTCTGCTTTGATATCTCACAGGTATCCGTGGCACTGTGGATCAGTCATGGCAGCAGAGCAGCAGGAGAGAAAGGATTTTTGAGGACGAATACAAAACACAATAGAAAGGTCGTCGTTGTTGAAGGAGGACGCCAGTACTCCATAGGGAGAGAGGAGAGGTTGTCGAATCGGCTCTATCTTGATCGTCCGGCATTGGACTGTTGTCCTCATTGTTTGAGGAAGTGTTCCCGTTTTGCATTTATCATTATGCCGCTTCAGTGTTAAATGTAATTATGTATTATTTATGCATTTTTTTAACTTTACTGTTTACATTGTTATTATATTATGCTGCCTGTTTTGTTATTGTTTATTCTATATGTTAGCTGTATGACTTTATGATTTTTCATATCTTTGTTATTTTAGAGTGCTGGTTTAAATGATTCTTTGACTGATTTTTCAGAGAGATTATTGTTGATCATTTTGTGTTTTTGTAAACTAGAACCTTTTTCAAACTGTACATTTTTCTTTAACCTCTTAATTATCTTTATTTTCTGATATAAAACTTTTGAGTTTATGTTCTCACTTTTCCTTTGTTTGTCACCTTCATCAAAGTCATTACAGCCCAATTGCTTGTTTTTTTTTAAAATGAACCTGACGATCTCGAGAACTTTATATCTAGATCGTAAATACTCCCTATACACATCCATGGATTTTATATATTTTTAGAATAAAAATAAAACAATCGGTAGTGTAATGTCTAAACATCATTCAAATGGGAAATAGTTTTGGTCGGTGTTTCAGCTGTTAGGTATACATAGGTATGTCAGTTTATTCTAACAGTTTCATGAGAAGAGAGGTACTGGAGCAATACAAAGGAGAAAGGGGGTTTAGGAACTACGAAGGGGAAAGAAATTAATGTAACCACGAACAGGGGACGAATGAAGGAATGAACCATCAAGTGTCTGCTTGGCTCTGTCCTTTTATATCTCGCAAGCATGGCGCCTTGCGCTCGGCCCTTCATTAGGGCTTGCATTTTTGCCGAGGAATGAAAGGATGCCGGAGCTGAAAATAAAAAAACACAATAGAACAGGTGAAAGAATTGAGAAATTAGAGAGAGAGAGAGAGAGAGAGAGAGAGAGAGAGAAGGATGGGGGAATTTTTTAGACATTTTTCTTGCAGCGTGCATGCTATGTTGGATTAACACTTTTTTTGGGACATTTCATCTAACTTTACTTTACTTTACATTCAATTTATATATACATCTTATGGGAAGCCCTTTACGATTTTTACCTATACTTTCTACCGTGACATATCTTGGAATGAGAGGTAAGAATTAAAATAAGTACGTTTAATGAATATGAGAGATCATAATATTAATTTGCAAACTAGTATTACTTTCTTCAAAATGGAATTTTTCTTTTCCCTCTTAATTATCCTCGTATTTTCTGATATAAAACTTCTGAGATTATAGAAAATGTCACTTTTCACTTTCCGTGCTGCTTCATGCAAAGCGGTTATTGACAGCAGTGGATGATGGATGACTCTGACTGAAGAATGGGTTTTCATGAACACGTGAGTAGTTTTTATTGAGAACTTATATATCTAACCTCAATTAATACCTCCTACCTTTTACTGAACCATAAGATTAATTAAGAATATTGAGAGGACAACAATTTTCATTATTTCTTCATAACCACAACAAAGGCAGAAAATAATTAAAAATAGAGATTCAGATTTGGTCAAAAAACTAAAGAAAAATTAAATACATACTGAGTTGCAAATATTAATAATCTGCAATAAAGCCCCGTATATATATATCATATATATATGATATATATATAAAATACTATATATATATATATATATATATTCTATATATATATATATATATATATATATATATATATATATATATATATATATCATATATATACTGTAGAAAATAATAACGTGTGTGTATGTGTGTGTGTGTGTGTGTGTGTGTGGTTTGTAACCCGCATCGTGGTGTATGGGATGTTGCGTAAGTTCAAAAATTATTGTTAATGAAATAAAGTAGGTGTTTTCCTTGATAATTTATCTAACTCTTGATAAAGAAAATTCCCGTCCAGCCATATCAAATCTTACTTTGAAATCTAAATAAGAGAAAGTACAATTAGGAATTTGTAATTGCTGAATAAAACGCAGATCGTCGACGAATGGATGATTTGTATTGGAATTTTATATTTGAGTTTTTTATCTTTTATGTAAGAAACAATAAAGAAGTGATTTCTTCTTTTTCCTTCTTTTTTGATGGTGTGTGTGGGGGTTGGGGGAGGGCGGCTTCATGGCTTCATCCCAGAATCATCTGTAAAACAAGAAGTGTCCGTTGACGATCTCGAAAAGAAAAAGCGACTGAGTACAGAGCTCGCTTGGTAGTAAGAATGCGATATAGCCGTAACGCGGTATATTAGGATGGCCTCACAATCACGCGATCCTCTTGCTTTGGGCAGAGACACGTACTGTACACGCATGCAAACTTCCCATTTGGTTATATATTTGACTCAAAAGGTAGGTCAGAGAATAACAAAGGTTTCTTATTATTATCTCCTTGTAACTCGTGAACCTTTCTGTTGATGATAAGGCTGCAAAATTGATAAGGGATGTCACCCCGATGCTTTGTCCAACTAAATACTAAAACCTCGAAACAAATTATATGAAGGCGGAGCAATGAAAATTTAATTCGATATTGGACGTCGATCATAATTGATAATTGAACATCTAATGAAAGACCAACGGGTAGACTCTTTTGACCATTCTGACTACATTAACAAAGAAGGTCTGATGGGCATTATGGAGCGTATAGCGGAAATTAAGTTTGTAAAATTAAAATAAAGAAATATTAAAGGTACTGCGTTGAAAATTCAATCAGTTCGTAATAACACTGAATAATAAAGACAATAGACATATGGAATGCACGTATGAAGCCTTATCTCTTCATTCTTTAATGCGACTCGGTTTTTTATTACTACAATTGATCCCATAATAAAGGAGCGTGTGGATTTGCTTTGAATGCAATGGTGTGTCACTTCATTTTCGTTAGTAGCGCCAGCACACGCTGCCAAGTTTGATTTTGCTACCACGGGGTCTCTCTTGTGTATTCATCATTATCGATGCCGCAGCCGAGAAAAATAAGGGGCCAGGTTTCTTACCTGCTGCTGTGATGATGTCTCAAATGATTTTCGTTTTGGACGCAGCAATTTTTCCATCGTAGAGCCGAGTGGGAAGTTTCCGGATTTTCTACTTCCGTAATGGTGTCTATATGTTATGCTGTACATACCGAGTCTGTGATAATCTTATTTTATAACCGTTATATCAACGTTGGAAGAGCTCTTGATAAGATGACTTATCATATTAAGCTCCACCCTTGTTCTCTTGCTCTCTCCAGGTTGGCTACGACCCATTACAGTCGACTAATCAAAAGTTTCAAGGAACATAGCCCTGATCTCTCGTTAATTCCCCCAGCTTGAAACATGGTTGTGCTCCCAGCGCAATAGCAATACACCTTTAAGAGAGAGAGAGAGAGAGAGAGAGAGAGAGAGAGAGAGAGAGAGAGAGAGAGAGAGAGAGAGGAGGGAAATTGAAAAGAATAAGTCAGTGAAAAAGCCTAACTTTTTGTGAACTATTTCTTTACAGTATTCAGATCTGAATATATTTTACCAACAATTTAATTTTGCTCTGTTTTGAAAGAATACGATTTTTAGTTATCGGACAAAAAGAAATATTTCACTCAGACAGAAAAATGCCCGAGCAAACTTTGCACTGAAATGTTGAAGCTCGTTCAAAGGGAGAAGTTGTCTGTCATTAATTGAATGTTACATGCTTGAAATCACGTTAGCATACACAACGCAAGATCTTTGTGTATTATGAGAGAATGCGACATAAACTAGTATTTCAAAACTATTATTGCTCTAAATATAAGACCCGTAAAAACAATATTAATTCAGGTTTTGCACTTAAAATCGGTATCAACCCGCCTCTACCATGATACTTGACTGGTAAGTTTGTACCGTGAGGCTCATAATGAATTTTTGCCACATACACCGTGACATTTGTATATTCACAAACATTAAGCCACAAATATCGTTTAATATCTCATTAACTATACCTCGGGAATAACTTGCACAGAAGGGGAACTATAACTGATATGCGCTAAGTAACCAGTGTGATTCTTGTATTTTCGGGAAACACCCAATTTCCATCATATTGACCGCCTTGCAGCTATTGGAAAGTCAATTTTTATCCCTTTGGTCATTTTGCAGTTTTGGGTAGAGCCCCAGTTAGCTTGGTTTTGAAGGGTTGAAGTGATTTGTTTCAAAGTCTATTTTTAATAACACTTGACATCTTTTAACTCTCAGCTGTTGGAAATCCCAATTTTTATCCCTCTTGACATCTTGCAGTGGTGAAGAAAGACCACCATGTCGTGTTGCCCAGGTTGCAGTTATTGTAAAGTATATTTTTTACAACATTAACCATCTTGCAGTTTTTGGAATATCCCAAATGGGCCTATTTTGGCAGTATTGTAGCTATTGGAAAGCCCAGATTTCATCATTTTTCTTGCAGGAATCAGAAAGCCCAATGTTTATCACTTCAACCATCTTTCAGTTTGGGGTAAAGCCCAATTGTGCTCACTTTGTCAGTCTTAGACCTAATGGGAACCCTAATTTTTATAGCTTCGGGTTGTGTTGCACTTTTTGGGAAAGCCCAATTTTGTTCAACATGGCTGTATTTATCACTTCGGTCACCTTGTAGTTCAGAGGAAATTCCAATTATGCTCACTTTGAATATCTTGCAGCTATTGGAAAGTCCAATTATTATCACGCAGGCTATATTGCAGTTTTGGGGAAAGCCCAGTCTTGTTGACTTACCTTCTTGAAAGCCCAATTTCAATCCCTTTGGGTATCGGGAAAAAGAACTGTTAAAAGAATTAGCAGGTCTCTCTACCTGTTGTTCGGAATTAAGGATGCTGTTTTAATATTAAACTTAAGATACTCTTTAAATCTCAGATTTTATTTTTATTATTAAACAAGTATTCATAGATTACATAGAATTAGAAGGTTTTTGGAAAAATTTCCCATGACTTAAAGTAACTAAAATTCTATTTATATATACGATGATAATGATTTGGTATATTTGCATCCACTTACACCTTCCTGTCCATACTAAGTACTTGGGATGAGTGCCCTAACCTCATGCCCTTTGCCACACCGGTTGCGACCCACAGCAGTTTACTAAAATACTGGTACAAAACTAAATCATTCCATTTCGCTCTGGAAATGACGACCTCTTGCCGCATCGTCCTGGCATATCCATAAATCAACCTAATAAGACTGCATAGATAACTGCGATCGTATTATGATTCTCCAAATCAGATAATGAAATTCTGGCATAAGTAACAGTCTTTGGAAACAACTGTGGGTAATTGTAAAGTAAATTGAAAATATTACTTCATAGTATATCAGAGCTGGGTATCACTTGCCGCCGCTTTTTTCCATTTTACTGGAATTAGTTTTTCATGGGAATCTTTCTCCATGCAAATGATATCATATGACACTCCATGGAGAGGGGTAACTGGATAATTGCTCACGGAGGAAACTGATTAATGTTCCTGTAACATATTTGTCATCGGTTTACATAGCTTTCGTTGTATCTTTAGTCTTCGTTTCTTTACAGAATACGAGAGCGAGATAAAGGCAGAGGGAGACTGAATGTCTGATTAATGATTTCAACCGGCTGGGATGAGGATTACCTCACCAAGGCCCTCAGGTTATTAATTATATGAGATTGCGTTATCAATTTTGACGAGGAATTTTTCTACTCTCTCTCTCTCTCTCTCTCTCTCTCTCTCTCTCTCTCTCTCTCTCTCTCTCAGCCTTTGTTGAGACCCACAACGAATGGCTAATAAGCACGTAGTACGCCTCCGTTGACATAATGAATTAGCTATGAGCTTATTAACCATTCGTTGTATGTATATGTATATATATATATATATATATATATATATATATATATATATATATATATATATATATATATATATATATATATATATATATATATATATATATATATATATATATATATATATATATATATATATATATATATATATATATATATATATATATATATATATATATATATATATATATATATATATATATATATATATATATATATATATATATATATATATATATATATATATATATATATATATATATATATATATATATATATATATATATATATATATATATATATATATATATATATATATATATATATATATATATATATATATATATATATATATATATATATATATATATATATATATATATATATATATATATATATATATATATATATATATATATATATATATATATATTTTTTTTTTTTTTTTTTATTTACAATATGTATAAATTGGCGTGTGTGTGGATTGCTCAGTGTGTGTTTTTTTGTAAATAACTGTTCGAAAAATATCAATGAATACAATAAGGGATATGTTAGCATCCTCTCTCTCTCTCTCTCTCTCTCTCTCTCTCTCTCTCTCTCTCTCTCTCTCTCTCTCTCTCTCTCTCTCTCTCTCTCTCTCTCTCTCTCTCACACACACACACACACACACACAACACATACAAAAACACACACATACAAAGGATAGGGTTCTTGTAAGCACTAAAAAGCAATTTTCAAATTTCCGTTTTTGAGACAGTCTTTTCCGTTCCATATTATCTTTCATTTTATGCTTTTAAAATTAATTTTCTCAAGCATTAATCTTTTCCTTCGTTACTCATTGTGATCCCAGTCCATTATGATAAGGGCCATATCACTCACTATGGGTGTTATAATATGGCAGTAGTTGAAAATCCCGCCTTAGGAAAAAACAAGTATAGGCCTATTGTTTCCTGGTGGGACCCCTGAGATACTGTCAAAGGACTGAGTAGAGATATTATGTAGAGGTCAGTTAAATTTCTCTATTTGATAGATCTAAGTCGCACGAAATTTTATATCACTGTCCTTTGATAATGACAGTGAAAAATACAAGCCCGAAAATAATAAGAATTCAACTAGACTTGAAAGAAATTTCATTTGTGAAGGTGATTATGATATTGTTTTATTTATTGCTTTATTTATTCATGTTCGTTCCCCTCTCTGTTTCATCACTTTAATCACCTTCAATATATTACTTATTCAGAATTGCAACAAAGGCATTTTTTAGTTTTATTGAAAAATTACTTTGCTTTTGAGGGAGCCAGACAATTTTGAGATCTTTTTAATAAACAAATTCTGTAAAATATTTTGTTCTTTCTAATGCTCAATTTTCAACATTCTTTAATTAAAGGTCCCACTTTGTACATTACTGAGGGACTTGCACAGGCTGGTTCATTTACTAGTGACGAACGAAAATGGGAGACCAGATGGCTACATGATCGACAAGATGTCTGCAATACGCATCTTATTACACGCCAACGCTGTCAGCTGATAATGAATATATGTAAGAATGACCAATAATGGGTAAATGAAAACTCAATTGGAAATAAAAATTTAAAGAAATGTAAAAGAAGAAAAACTCAAATAACAATTTACTCAGATAAGTTTATATTAAAATGATATATGATGGAACATCAAAACCCATTTTTTAAGAGTTATGTCATTTGTACTTCAAAAGTGAATATATTAATATTAACAAATTACAATTATGGCTGGCAAATTAACATTAAGACTTGAGAGACTAAATTCAACTTTACTCATAAATTAGACACTCAACAATTTTGAAGATAAAGAATGAAGTCTGGAAGTTAGAGTACATGTACTGTGTAATTTTGATGTTCAATAGTCCCCTTAATTAAGGTCCTTAAACGCAAGAACTTCGCAATTTCCATAATTTCCTTTAATCACAAACTACAACTGGCTCTCTTTCTCTGTTGAAATATTTTAGTTTTAAATACAGTTATAATTCATAATTTACTTAAGTAGTTATTTTAGTTTCACTCGTTCCAAGGAGACCTTTCTTATCAACTATTTTGATTGTTATCTACGAAATGCAATTTCGTTATGCTTACCAATTCTCACGTACTTACCCAGAGTATAATGTAGCTTCATCATATTTGTTTTATTACTGAGCATGATCACTTGATAACGTATAAATACCAATATTATTTATGCTCATATAAACATTGATAACACTTATTGCGTAAGGATTTACACCAGGCTTGATTTACCTAAAAAATTTCAAGTACAAAGATTATGGCGGATGGAGAGAAGGGAATACTTTGGACCAATTTAAGTGTAAGCATCAGTTTTCCAATGTTGGCCTTTGGCAATAACAGAATTTAGTAAAATGGTCGTGATAATTACACAGACTGTCATTCAGTAACTTTTGATGCTCAGAATTTACATCTAATTTACTTACTACACCTTTTCATTTTTAACTGTTATATATATAACAGGAACTTTATTAACGATATATATATATATATATATATATATATATATATATATATATATATATATATATATATATATATATATATATATATATATATATATATATATATATATATATATATATATATATATATATATATATATATATATGCAGTTAAGCACATTGTATTCCAGAAAAAAGACTTATCTTTTACAAGTAAACAAAATTATGTTTAGTATCTTCCAAACATCAAGATTTCGAAAACTGAAAGGACTTTCCTTTGTTTGGAATGAAGTGTTCTGAACTTTATTCTCATGCAGTCAATCTCTCAAAGCTTTATCTCCCTAAGTAAAAGTGTTTCTTCTTATCTAGTTTTATATTTCACATTACTCATCACCCAGGCTACCCTTCATTGTAAATCGTTCTGCCGTATTTGTGTGATATAGCGGTGCTTAAACTTTACCTTTGCAAGGTTAACCAACCACCTGTGATGTAAGTCCATAATAGGATATGCCTTGTGCTGTTATTTGGACTTAGCTAGTGGCGCTTAGCTTATCCTGAGTGAATGTGCACCTCCTTCAGCCTAATAACAAGTCAAGAAAAACAAACGTTAGGTTAAAGCTATATTAACAGTCAGGTGGGCAACTCGCGGTTAAACTTAGATCACAATACGTCTAAGCAAGTGCTGTCTGATTCACAAGATGAATACCAGGTGATCAGAACTTTCTTTTTGGCTGGCCCGGAGGCAGATATTCAGGCCACATGGAGGTCATTCGGCAAGCTAGGATAAATTCCGCTCCTATTGCCCTCTGAAATGGCGCTTGTCAAGGAGGGTGTGACCATGCAACTCTGGGGGGCAATGACTGTTCTTAGGGTATAACACCTTACTGCTTAATCTTTTTCGTTCTGTTTCAGCTATCCACTCGCCTTTGACGCCACTAACGAGGTAGGAGACTCTGCAATACTATTAGCAAGGTTCGTTCAAGGAGGAGTATCCTGACTATCAGGGTTAAAAGAGAAAGTACAAAGAGTTTACGCGGTATCTGTCACACGAGCGAGTCTTTTCGTGCTCCTACATGTTATACAAAATTTCTCCCCCATAATGATCTTTTTATTCAATGTCTATATACTTTCATCAAGAGCGATCACCAAGTGTTCTAGTTATTAAATTCCAAGAAATAGGATGCTTCTTCATAACAGAAAACGGTTAGTATTATCATTGTGTATTGAGATATTTCATTCATTCACAATTATTGAAAAGCTTTGTTCTTCCTATGATACTCTGTAATCTCTTAATAGTGTTTTCATGAGCTTTCCCTGACTATGCGTTTAGTATTCAGAAGGCTACCTTATATATAAAAAAAAAACATGCAAAAGTATATATAAAAACAAACTTTACTTTCACAAATACGTGCTAAGTTGACTGACTTGGGAAGCACTAGCAGGGTCCATTAGAGCAGAATCCACTTTGTTTTCTATAGTTTGAACAGACTCATTAACAAAAGCCATATTCAATTTCCCAAGAAGTGGAAGAGAGAGCACCTAACATTTCTCCTTCATTATACTCAATTTCCATTCATGTACGTATGCAAATATGCGCTAAGTTACATGGTGTTTTTCAAGCGCACTACAAATATATAGTTTTTATTAAAATAAATGAATCTAGGAGTAACTGATTTTTCATAAACTAACAGTAACATAGGGAGCAGTAAATATATCCCCGTCTTACGAGCTATTAGTAGAAAGGCACTTGAAAATATTTTTGAAAACGAAAACAACGGATTATAATACATTTGTAATTAAAGGAAAGAAAAAAATTAGTAATACGGGAGAGGGACAAACTTTGGAATGGTATAACACGTCGTATATTGTCGATGATGGAACAATATTTCATATAGCAACTTAGTTTGGACATTTATATATTTGTGTATCAGTAATTTATATATATATATATATATATATATATATATATATATATATATATATATATATATATATATATATATATATATATATATATATATATATATATATATATATATATATATATATATATATATATATTATATATACATACATATTATATACCATATTATCGTCTAATATAAAATTCACTATACCATGAAAATAACTTACACTCAAAATGCTTAATGCTGATTGAAATCAGATTATATAAGCCTTACTTAGGGCGTAACACTTCATGATATTCATGTGATATTTCATTCAATATAACAACAACTGTAAATAAGACCAAGGTACACGGCAAGCATGCAGACGGAAAAATAACTTTTGGCCATTAAATGTTACGTGAATGTATCTCAACATAGACCTTAAAAAATTTTAATATGGATTTAGTGGTGGCTCTTTTTTTTATATTTTTTCATTGACATCATGAAAGTACTGTCTTGAACACTGGTTTTAAATGTATTAATAAAAAAAATAATGTAAGAATACTCATACTTTATTCATTGACTTTGCAAAGTTTTTACATCTTGTATATGAAAAGTAAGATTGTTTTCAAGCATCCATTTACGAGAGAATCTTTGTATAACGGGGAAAAATGTAAAAGGCTTGTTGATAATTATAATTGTTCCCTCGCTCTTGGATTCTTTTTCAGGTTGAGCTTTTTGCAGCGGTAGACACATAGGAGGCTGTTTGTTCCCGGCTAAAGTGGTACACGACAAAAATAGTATATCAGACGACAAAATCTAATTGTCTCCTAAGTGTTGCTTTTACGATTTTTTCCTGCTAAACATTTTGGGTCCGCTTGATTTCAACTTATTTCACATTCGTTTTATCTCGGTCGAGAAAATCTTGAATTTCCTCCTTCACGATAGATAATGAATGGTCAGTTTATAATCAGCAGATAATTAGTGCAAACATGACTTTCATCTTTTTAGTTTTATAATTCGGTGAGAAGAGATATGTCTGCTTATACGATGTTCTTGCAGAAAGAGGTGGTCGCGTGTAAGTTCAACAGAATTTTTTTAGGACTCAACATTGCTTGCAAGATTACATGTACTGATTCAATGCCGATTTCATAAAAATACAATAATCTCATGAAATACAGTAGATTCAACCGACCTTGTATACATCTGTTAACTTTGTTTTAATTTCTATTAACTCATAAAAATTAAAAAAATTAACGACTTTCTGCTAGTTAAAAATGTATAAAGGAAAATGTGTTGTTTGATAAATACCAAACAGAGAATACTGGAGCATTTTATGTGCAGGAATTGTAAGAAAGAGTTTAATATGAGAGAGGACTCCTGAAAGACAATCAGCAAAGTGTCTTCTGGTTTACGGTACAAGATTCAGAAAACAGTTATATGTGCTCCGGGTGGCAATTCGTTATGCCTGAAGCAAAACATCTATAAAAATGTAGTATATCTCAGATTCGACACTGAAAAGTTTACGTTCCCGAGAAAGAAAGAGAATTTTGTAAAAAGGATTAAGGGTCAAATCGTGATTTTGGCTTTATTCCACAGAGGAAAATCGTAAAACTAACTATGAGAGATTTTAATTTAATTCGTTCTTGTTTTTCCTATCCATTTTCAGTGAAGGTCTTCAAGAAAAGACTGGTCAACACACTGTGTCAAATAATGTGAAAGCAAATAATTTTGAATCGTGAGATGGACCAAAAAGCCAATTACGTCAGGAGATATAGTTTTAGATGACAAACACGCGATTGCGCAAATACATTCATATGTACAATGATAAGCAAATATGTATAAATTATTATTATTATTATTATTATATATATATATATATATATATATATATATATATATATATATATATATATATATATATATATATATATATATATATATATATATATAATATATGTGTGTGTGTGTGTGTGTGTGTGTGTGTATATATATATATATATATATATATATATATATATATATATATATATATATATATATATATATATATATATATATATATATATATATATATATATATATATGTGTGTGTGTGTGTGTGTGTGTGTGTGTGTGTGTGTGTGTGTGTGTATATATATATATATATATATATATATATATATATATATATATATATATATATATATATATATATATATATATATATATATATATATATATATATATATATATATATGTGTGTGTGTGTGTGTGTGTGTGTGTGTGTGGATGTATGTATGCATGTGTGTGTGTGTATGTGTTCAAGCATAACTCTGAAATGCATTGAGCAATTTCAACCAAACTTGGTATACATATGACTTACTATCTGGGAAAGACATCACTGGTACCAGAAGAGGTGCGGGGTGGGAAGGGGTGACATGCAAAAATAACTGAAATTAGTGCCTAATCCATAGTTTTCGAGGTTGCTCAGATGAATACTGAAACTCCCGATGCCCTTCAAGTCCCAGTTCAGCCCAGATAGGAAGGGGAGGTGAGAAGGGTGGGAAGGGGGTGGCATGCAAAAATAACTAAAACGACAGATATTGGTGATAATCCATAGTTTTTGAAGTGAGTCCAGTACGTTTTGGCGCCGCTCTTTTGTCGACGATGATTTGGCGCCGCCGTTTTGGCGCTAAATGGCCACAAGAAAGGTGAGTTGATGGGAGATGTTATTCACTTATATCTCTCTTGTGACCGATTTCGTTAGTGCGTCACTGTAGTCCTGATTCCTCGTCCGTCGCTGGTTCGACACCACGGGACGGTGGACTTATTATCAACTAAAAAATTCCCCTTCGGTAACATATATGAAAATATATTATTTCCGAGGTAGAGTGAATTGGATATTAAAGGACGTTTGTAGCTTTCGATTGTATATGAATCACGGTGATGTGATAAATAGTCATAATATGGCTACGTATGACAAACGCACTACACGGTCAACATGGCAGAGGTGGGTGGATATCGTCTCCAAACGCAAAACACCTGAGTTCGACGGGTGAGTTGATGGGAGATGTTATTCACTTATACCTCTCTTGTGGCCGATTTCGTTAGTGCGTCACTGTAGTCATGATTCCTCGTCCGTCGCTGGTTCGACCCCACGGGACGGTGGACTTATTATCAACTAAAAAAATTCCCCTTCGGTAACATATATGAAAATATATTATTTCCGAGGTAGAGTGAATTGATATTAAAGGACGTTTGTAGCTTTCTGATTGTATATGAATCACGGTGATGTGATAAATAGTCATATATATATATATATATATATATATATATATATATATATATATATATATATATATATATATATATATATATATATATATATATATATATATATATATATATATATATATATATATATATATATATATATATATATATATATATATATATATATATATACAAATGTGTTTATATATATTGCATGGGTCAAAATTAACATAAAAATAAAAATTTCTATTTATTTTCAGCAATACAGTATTAAAATGCTACAAAAATTAAATAAAATGAAATATTTTCACCAACAATTTAATGCATTTCATAGTTATATGCCAAACCACGTAAGTATTCCAGTGGTTCCCGTGAATCAAACTGCTGTACTATAGTTAAAATGCGTCCATCAGTCTTAATGTATTTTAAGCGTTTTCGAGCAGGAGGATTCCCAGCCATTAGTTGTTCATAATAAGAATCGCGTCCTTTCTGAATTCTCTTTATACCATCGATGAATTTCCATATAACTGGGTGGTTCATTCCAAGTTCTCCATAGATTTTCCTGTGCGTAGCTTCAGCATGATTGATTGTCCTGTCCTCACCTGATATCGTTGGACTATACATATTCCACATTTGCGTAGGGAAAAGTGGTGAACGTCGGCCATTTCCCCTCCTCAGGGGTCTTCCTACATAATTATCTTCGACCCAGTTCATTAACGGCTGGAGTTCATCAGGTAAATATTGCGCCAAAGCATCGTTGTAAACATCCATGTGAGAAATAGGTACAAAAGATAAAGCAACGATCATTTTGGCTTTTACTGAGAAGTCGGGGTCATTATTATACAAATGTTGGAGCCCAAGTTGTTTCAGGTGCTTATGAATATTATGTGCAAAATGGAAGAAGCAGCCTTTCTGTCATTGCAGAAAAAGCTGCTTGTTCATAATCACAATAAATGCCCTTTGGTTGCAACTCTGCAGACATCTCAGTTATCATTCGAAACATTTTCACGTATGCTGTTCGACGCTTATTAGGTAATAGGGCGTATAGTATAGGGAGAACTCCTTCATGCTTTCTTGCCAAAATTACGTAAACCTGTGCAAATAACGGAGGAGACATCTTAAACGTGCCATCGGCGTACCACACATCAGAATCACTTAAAATATTTACCCATGCCTTTCTACCAAATATTAAAATTCTGTCATGTTCATCACTGCTATCTACAAGCAAAAAGTCTTCAAATTGACCAACGTGCGTAAGGTAAAGTTTGTACTCGTCCGGTATTACTAATTCACTTAAACTGAGAGGGTTTGCAGGGGCAGAATATATTTGATTTCGCTTTCGTCGTACAATTTTTTTCATGGCATCTGAAGTGGGCAATGCTGCCAGAGCAGCTTTAGAGCTATTTTCAATGCAAACATTAACAACTGATGACGGCACTTCAAAAGTTTCCTCTGCTTTACGTTTTACGCTTGTTTTAATTTCAGCAACTTCCACATTTACTGTCGACGCACCGTGTGAATGTCCATTTACTTCTTTCACTACTTCCTGGTTCTTAGTATGAATACGCCCTTTACACTCATTTTTTGATTCACACCTCCAAAACTTGAGAGAAGGATCGTTTTTGCTACATTTGTCAAACACATACATAATCCGTTGTGTGAAAATTTTGGCTTGCCTCTCTTACTTAAAAATTTTTCGGCCATTTCTGGTATGGGCTGTACAAGAAACTAAAGAAAAGCGTTTTCCAATATAAAAAGACAACTTTTTTTTTTTATTACAATGCTCAAATCAAAAGAGACTGGTAGTATTATATGATCACTAAACGAGACACTTGAATATCGTAACAACTAGTTTACTATTACAATTCTCAAATCAGACACGCCTTTGGTGTAATGAGATGATCACTAAACGAGACACTGGTAAAATTATATGATAACTAAACAAGACTTGAATATCGTAATAACTGGTTTAATATTACAATTCTCAAATCAGACGAGCCTTTGGTGTAATGAGGTGATCACTAAACGAGACACAAATTTGCGGATGGTCCTTAAGTTTGTTTCTTGGCGCCAAAACAGCTCATCGCCAAAACAATGAGTACCAAACTGTCTATCGCCAAAATGGCGGCGCCAAATCGTCAGCGCCAAAGAGTCGGCGTCAAATCGTCCTGTTCCGTTTGAAGTTGCTGAGATGAATAGTGACACTCCAAATACCCTCAAAGTCCAAGTTCAGCCCCGATAGGGAGGGGGGCGGGTGAGAAGGAGTGGGAAGTGGGTGATATGTAAAAATAACCAAAACAGACAGATATTAGCTGAGATGAATAGTGACACTCCCGGTGCCCCTTCAGTCCAAGTTCAGCCACGATAGGAAAGGGGGGGGGGGTGACATGTAAAAATAACCAAAAACCACATATATTAGTCACTAATCTATAGTTTTTGAGGTCACTGAGACGAATAGTGACACTCCCAATGCCCTTAAGTCCAATTTCAGCCCCGATGGGATGGGAGGTTGAGAATGGGTGGGAAGGGGTTGACATATAAAACTAACTGAAAACAACAGATAATAGTGTCTAATCCATAGTTTTTGAGGTCTGTAAGATAAATGGTAACACTCCAGATGCCCTTTAAGTCCAAGTTCAGCCACAGTAAGAATGGGGGTGCGGGGGCAGGAGGAGGGGTGGTGAGAAATATAAAATGTCAAAAATTCTGGGCAATTGTAAATGAAGCAACTACTGTATCTTAACAGGAAAGGGAGAGAGTGAGAGAGTGAGTAGAGCGGGTGTTAGGGTAGGGAGAGAGAGAGAGAGAGAGAGAGAGAGCTTATCGCTTGTCATTCAGAGTTTTCCCGGGCAGCGTGTGTGTATGTGTGTGTATACAGTATATAACTTTCGATATGATACAAAAGTGTTTTTGAAGTTGTGTAGAAAAGCATCAGAACTGAGTTTGCGGTACTGATTCTGCTAGACTATTATCCTTATGGTCTCTTTGCACTTAGTTAACGGATATAAAAACACGTAGAATAAATTTGTTGGTCAGTATAAATGTACTTTTACATAAGACTTCAGTCAAATTGTATATAAAACATATAGACGTAAGTAAATGAATATTTGTTTAGATGAACGAATAAAAAGAAAATTCGCTAGCTGATTTTGCGATTGGCTTGTTTAATGAGAACTCTCGGAAAAACTTGTAACTAGTTTTCTAATTTTCTGATTGGCTCCCTGAACACACTGTAACAGTCAATAAAAGTATTTTAAATATTTTTCAACATGTTTCATGTGAGGTAGAAAGTGTTCATACATTTTATTCAGTGTTTAATTAGCCATCTTATATTTTGGCCCGACTTTTACTGAGGAATTAATCAAACGTGAACGCTGAATACGATCAGGAATATTCAATGTGCCAGGTAGCAATGTTTCGGACAAGTTAAAAATTGCAATTTACTTATGCTTCTTTTAGTTGGAGGGCGTTGTTTTGAAACCCAGGGATGGAAAATGTGTTAATAAGATATTGAGCTGATATACTAATGAGCATACTTTTATATACAGCTGGTGGTCGATAATTGATGACAAAAATCAACATTAAACTCAGGCAATGAAATCGATGGGCATGTCAAGGTAAATATTTTCATTGCATCGTTCTTAATATAAAATTAACATATAATGTGCTCTGTAGGCAAGTGATTGATATGACACCTCTTAGAAGGACGTATATAATCTTTAAAATGTTTCTGTGAACATTTATTTTTGTGGACTTTGGCCATATGAAGTCTATATTCACTGCTTCATTTTGAGTGTTAAATGAATTAGTACCCTGAATATTGCCTTGTCTCACCAGTCTGTTTAGAGAAATACAAATAATGTTTATCAAATGCTTTATCAAAATAAGTAGAAAAATATGATATGAACATACATACAATATGATATGAACATACAGACAAGAGAGCACAGTGTAATATTTTATATAAATGTTGATTACCGTTGGAAATCACATTGCGGTATTCTCTAGCAAACAGTGTTTGAATGACAATAACAATGATGTTTGAACAAGCGAGCAATCCATGAGACTACAGAGATTTATCGTTTTATTATTATTATTATTATTATTATTATTATTATTATTATTATTATTATTATTATTATTATTATTATTATTATTATTATGCATCCGATTGTGCAGTCATGCGGAAATCTGAGGCGACGTGATACTTTTTGTAATCTTGTTGATGAGCCTTCTGCTATGGTATAAGGAACAGCTTATGCGGAAATTTCTGGAGGCGGTAAACAGGAATCATTGCCAGGCACTTGAATAAAGTAAAATCACTCTAAGTAACATTTCGTCCTTAATCCACGCTAGTTATTAAAACGGACAAATTGATCGTCAAAAGGAATAATTTTAAAAGTACGCTTGATTACATTAAACCGTAACCATCTAAACATTTTCAGAGGGTTTAAACTGAGGCCTTGGCCTATAAGAATTCTCTCTCTCTCTCTCTCTCTCTCTCTCTCTCTCTCTCTCTTCTTGAATAATTTCCATATTTATCTAGTTATGCGATACTGTAGTTCGTTAATGTGCATTTTATTATCAGCAAATATTTCATATCATCAAATATAATGATGCTGACAGTGATCCTCATCTAGGCTGTACGAGTGAAAAAAGGATTTGACTATTTTTTTTGTTAAACACATAGATACCAGTGCCGTACAATGCAGGTACACCACCGTGTATAAATGTGTTCTCTCTCTCTCTCTCTCTCTCTCTCTCTGTGTGTCTGTCTGTCTGTCTCTCTCTCTCTCTTAATAATGCCATGAGTAACGAAAACTTTTTTTCATTCTCCATTTGTTAAAAAATGTTACTGATGGCGATAAATTTTTTGCAGTGATTTTTATGGTAGGTTTTATCCACGGATGTTGTTCCATAGCTTTGTCGCTAAGAATTTGTGCAGTCTGAAATTCTTCACGAAAATACGAGTAGGCTCACTTTTTTGTTTATCTTCATTTGGCCAAAAAGCTCTTATGGCCTCAGTTCATACCTTCCATTTACTCATTAACCGTGACAAATAATTTTCCACCAACCTCTCTTGCTGCCTTAGGCATTTATTTTCTTCATTTCTGCCTCACTTCCTGAGAAGCCTCTAAGGACACTCACTTCCCTCCAAAAAATGATCATTCATCCTTGTATTCACTCCACAAAGGCTTCCAACACCTACGGACTTGGTCGGATTGTTAAGTTAAGTATACCTCAGTTTAACCAGACCACTGAGCTGATTAACAGTTCTCCTAGGGCTGGCCCGAAGGATCAGACTTATTTTACGTGGCTAAGAACGAATTGGTTACCTAGCAATGGGACCTACAGCTTATTGTGGAATCCGAACCACATTATAGCGAGAAATTAATTTCTATCACCAGAAATAAATTCTTCTAATTCTTCATTGGCCGGTCGGAGACTCGAACTCGGGCCTAGTAGGGTGCTATCCGAGAACTCTACTGACTCGTCCAACGAGAAACTTGGTCGGGTTGTAACGCATCCATTTCAGATAGCATAAGCGCTAGTTCACCTGCAAAGGTCAATGACCTGACTCGAGAGAAAGGATGCAGTCAAACACCAGGCAGGTGTAGGTGGCCCTGATACTCCAGAAGGTACCTTTCTTTAGAAACTGCAGCCATTATGAAGTCTTGCGGTGAGATGAAAGTGTAACTTGAGCGTTTTAATCCTCAAATTTTATAGATTCAGGCCACCCATATCTATCGGCTATTATAAAAATAAATAAGAATTCCAACCCTTTCTTCTTCAGGTATTTGTTTACTTTCTATTGAAAATGGTGACTTCATGCCTTAAGCAGAATGGTTATAACTAACACTTTTTTTTTTTTCTTTGTTCCGAATAGTAGTAGCCAAGAAGTTCCTGCTGTGTTGCTAGAACGTAAACACAGCGTATGGCTCTCCGCTTTGTTATTTATGGTGGGTTTGCAGTTAGCCTAGTGCATAACGCCAGACTTAATCTTATGACATACACAGCTCTTCACAGTACTTCACGAGTCTGTCTTTCCATGCCTTGACTACTTTAACGTGCTTTGCTCTATAATGAATAAATATTAAATTTGGCATATTTCCAGCACACACCATTTTTATGGCAGCTGAACTATTGTCCCTAAGAGTATTATATCTCCTCTATTAACTTTTTGACTTCCGTCGTTACTCCAGCAGTGGCATCATCACAAGCAGATGTGATGTCCTCATTTTTTTCACATTTTTCAAAGAGTACCTGTTTCAAACTCAGAAAAGTTTTCCTTTACTTTCCCTAAGTAGGTTTATGCTACTCTTGTATCCGTGGATGATTTAGTAAAGCCTTCAGAGGGATCCTCCTTTATGATGCAACATGTTGCTGTTCAGTGGAGCATGCTTTCCACTCATGGCTTCTAACCCAAAATTTGAATTATTTCTTGTGCGTCTTCTAAACATCCATGTTTCACCAAAAACAGTCTTGAACATTGGAAGGGACAGGGGCAGCAGCAAAATTATTTTTTGTATCTCTTTACTTCATTACAAGAGAGGAGTGCCCATTGCACATTCGAGGCAAGATTTTCACTCATGATAACTACGTTCCCTCGGCGCACTAGGATGGGTTAGACTATGGGAAAATTCCTGTTGATATATCTTTGATTTGCTTTGAAGAACGCTGTGGCCCGTCGAAATGACATGCCTAACTCTTCTGCACTTTTAGGAAATAAAAGCCAGTTCCAGTGATGCTATGACAAAATAGCCCATATTTTTACTTTCCTCTCAGGCAAGAGGAAGGAATGTGTAAAAAAAAAAAAAGAAAGCTACTGTAGATACATTATAAATTAAGATCTGAAAAGAAAAAAATATTCATGAAATCAATCTTTTTTTTTCACGAAAAGCCTCATTTAGCAGTATACTGTATACCTTTGGAACAAGTTGTTCAAGCAATCCAAGATTAGTATCCTCTTATATCTCTCCCTCAGCCTTCTTGCATTCTCGCACTACCACTCGATCTAAGTGTGCAGAGGGTTGGCGGTGGGTTGGTGGGCAGGGTTTGAGAGATGGCATTGGGTTCCTGGTTAAAAAAATGGAAGGCTACCACTCACCCAAGAAACATTAACGAGTAATCCTATTCTGTTACCTCATACAAATGCCAGTCAAAGGACATCGGATCTCTTGAGCCAATTTTGAGCTAAAGAAATTGACGTTTTCGAGAGTTGTTTCGTACATTTGATTTATTTTTTGTCTTGCAACTACTGTACATTTATTTCTTTCCTTTCTTTATCATTTTTCTTTAGTATTGCCAAATAATCTAATATTCATAAGTCTTTGAGATTATTACTTCATATTATTTTGTTGTACACAAGAAAATACATACTGAGTTCCATGATAAGTATGTCATGATGTTAATAAGCAAAACCCATTTTAAGAGAATTTTTTTCTTATTTAAAAAAAATATTACAAACAAAATACAATCAGAAAATAAATTATTCTTTATATGAATTCTCTTGGCTTTCGGCACATGATAAATATATTGAAGTCCTTCAAGATCATTTCTGCAACCTGAGGCTCAGCAGGAGACTGGTAGGACAGACGAGCACTTCATTTCCGCTAAATGAAGAAAATGGAAAGATGACCTGCGCACCTGGGAACCTAGAAAATTGTCAGTTATTTTAACCTCTCCTTTTTGAAGAAGATATGTCCGTTGCATCTAAATAGCCCTGGAAGTATTGATGTGAAATGATCCTATCCTTTGGTCTGCTCTTGTTCACAGGATAAGTCGTTGAGACGGAATATTACTCCTACCACTGTAGTTTTTTGTATTTATGGGAGAGGGTTTAATTTCATTTTTATTTTCCTCTTACCATTTAGAATAAATATTATTAGCTCCCCTATATACATCCATGGATTATATATATATATACATGAAGAGTATATATATATATATATATATATATATATATATATAGAATAAAAAGTAAAACAAAATCAGTAGTCTAATGCTTAAACATCATTCAAATGGGAAATAGTTTTGGTCTGTGTTTCAGCTGTTAGGTATATATAGGTATGTCAGTTTATTCTAACAGTGCCTTGAGAAGAGAGGGACTAGGACAGCACAAAGGAGAAAGGAGGTTTAGAAACTACGAAGGGGAAAGAAATTAATGTAACCACGAACAGGGGACGGATGAAGGAATGAGCCATAAATTCTTGCGTCTGCTTGGCTCCGTCCTTTTATATCTCACAAGCATGGCGCCTGGCACTCGGCCCTTCATTAGGGCTTGCATTTTTGCCGAGGAATGAAAGGATGTGGGAGCTGAAAAATACAAAACACAATAGAACAGGTGAAAGGGGAATTGTGGGAGAAGTTACGATATGAGAGAGAGAGAGAGAGAGAGAGAGAGAGAGAGAGAGAGAGAGAGAGAGAGAGAGAGAGAGAGAGAGAGCTAGTTATGGAGGGGGTATTTTTTCCAAGACATTTTTCTTGCAGCGTGCATGCTATGTTGGATTAACACTTTCTTTGGGACATTTCCTCTAACTTTACTTTACATTCAATTTATATATACATCTTATGGGAAGCGCTTTACTTATTTTTACCTATACTTTCTACCGCGACATATCTTGGAATGAGAGGCTGGTCTAAAATAAGTACGTTTAATGAATATGAGAGAGATCATAAAAATATCAATTTGTAAACTAGTATTACTTTTTTCAAAAGGGAATTTTTCTTTTCCCTCTTAATTATCTTCGTATTTTCTGATATAAAACTTCTGAGATTATAGAAAATGTCACTTTTCACTTTCCGTGCTGCTTCATGCAAAGCGGTTATTGACAGCAGTGGATGATGCATGACTCTGGCTGAAGAATGGGTTTTCATGAACACGTGAGTCGATTTTATTGAGAACTTATATATCTAACCTCAGTTAATACCTCCTACCTTTACTGAACCATAAGATTAATTAAAAATATTGAGAGGACAAGAATTTTTAATTTTTCTTCATAATCACAACAAAGGTAGAAAATAAGTAAAAATAGAGATTCAGATTTGGTCAGAAAAACTGCACGGGTATGTGTCATACATACATGTGTACATACACATATATATATATATATATATATATATATATATATATATATATATATATATATATATATATATATATATATATATATATATATATATATATATATGTGTGTGTGTGTGTGTGTGTGTGTGTGTGTGTGTGTATGTGTGTTGTATGAAATCGACTCACGTGTGAAAACCCATTCTTCATGGGTGTATGTTATGCGTAAGTTCAAAATATTATAGTTAATGAAATAAAGTAGGTGTTTTCCTTGATAATTTATCTAATTCTTGATAAAGAAAATTTACGTCCACCCATATCAAAAGTATTACTTTGAAATCTAAATAAGAAATAGTACAATTAGGAATTTGTAATTGCTGAATAAAACGCAGATCGTCGACGAACGGATGATTTGTATTGGAATTTTATACTTGAGCTTTTTTGTTCTTTTATGTAAGAAACAACAAAGAAGTGATTTCTTTTTTTTTTTTTTTTTTTTTCATAGTTTCATCCCTGAATCATCTGTACGACAAGACCAGGTCATTATAAAAACGGAAGTGTCCCGTTGACGATATCGAAAAGAAAATGTGACTGAGTACAGAGCTCGCTTGGTGGTAAGAATACGATATAGCCGTAACGCGGTATATTAAGATGGCCTTACAATCACGTGATCCTCTTGCTTTGGGCAGAGGCACATACTGTACACGCATGCAAACTTCCCATTTGGTTACGTGATATTTGGCTCAAAAGGTAGGTCAGAGAATAAAAAAGGTTTCTCATTATTATCTCCTTGTAACTCGTGAACTTTTCTGTTGATGATAAGGCTGCAAAACTGAGAAGGGATGTCATTCAGATGTTTTGTCCAAGTAAATACTAAAGCCTAAATACTAAAACTTCGAAACAAATTATATGGAGGCGGAACAATGAAAATTTAATTCGATATTGGACGTCGATCATAAGTGATAATGAGCATCTAATGAAACACCAATGGGTAGACTCTTTTGACGATTCTGACTACATTAACAAAGAAGACCTGACGGGCATTAGGGCACGTATAGCGGAAATTAAGTGAACTAGTTTTGTCAAAGTAAAATAAAGAAAAATTAAAGATACTGAGTTGCAAATTTAATCAATTCGTAATAACACTGAATAAAGCCCCGTACACACTATGCATCATGTGTCAGCCACGTGTTGAATAAAATGACTAGCGGCCAAACTATACTGCAACACTGCTCACTTGTTCTCGCGCGATAGATGTGGTGAAAATAAATGTCTGTAGGCAGATGAGGTTCTCCACAAGAAACGAATAGCGTCAGATTCTCAGTTCTCTTAACTGGCTAGAAAATAATAACGTTCCCACTACTCTGCACAGTGTGTCATAAAACAGCCGTGGAACCCGCATCGTGTATTAAGAATGCATCTTTGTTTAAATGTATATTAATGTGGTGCAGAAGATAAATTGATGATAGCTGATGGGTTTCAGCTGCCTGGTTTGGCACTGAGTGAGATAGATCATTTTGTGGGAATGGTAAGGATAAAGGGTCCAGTGTGTTGAGGATAGCTGAAGGTGTACTAAATATATGGAATCAAAAACTCTGGGCAGGGATTAGAGAGCCTGGCAAAAGGGAGTTCTGATAGAGAATGTGTGTGACCAGATTGAAAGGAATTAGAGTACAAGAGTTTCTTGAAGAGTTTGAATCTGTGCATTGCAGGTTTTTAGAGCATGCCAGTGCACAAATAGGTAAATCGATATTGACTCTTGGGGTACATGAGATAAGAGCCTCGATTAAAAACGATTTTCAAGGAAAATATTTACAAAATTACATATACTTTTGAGAGATGAAATGACCTGCTTAACTTTTTTTTTTTAAGATAAAGTAAGTAGATGAAAACTTTAGGTTTAGGAAGAGGAAATAAGAGTGGTGAAAGAGGAAATGAGAAACTTAGTGGAAAAAGAAATTGCAAGACAGATTGGAAGACTGTGCAGGAATGTCTGTCATTAGGAGGGTAGATCAGGTCCTCAGGAGGAAGGTGAGAGAAAGAAAGAGAAGTCTCGTAAGGAAAATTAGAAGAAAGGAGTAAAAAAAGGACTTCAGCTCTAAAAAATAACTTCCGAAAGAAAGTAAATGCAGATAAGGTTAATGAGCAAATGGATCTCAGAATAAAAATGCAATTCAATACAATGTGACTGAGCCATCAGTGCTGGAGCTGAGCGGACGTGCTGAGCGGACGTCCTACCACTCCGACTGCTGATGCATCACTGTGCAGACACTTGAAGTTGGTCTGACCCATCAACGCGTTGGTGATGCAGCTTTGTGTTGAAAAAGCGTTTTTACAATACATCTGTTCAACACTGCTCACATCATGATGCATAGTGTGTACGGGGCTTAATAAAGATAATAGACATATGGAATGCACATATGAAGCCTTATCTCTTCATTCTTTAATGCGATTTGGTTTTTTATTACTACAATTGATCCATGATAAAGGAGCATGTGGATTTGCTTTTAATGCGATGGTGTGTCACTTCATTTTCATTAGTAGCGCCAGTACATGCTCCGAAGTTTGCTTTTGCTACCACGGGGTCTCTCTTGTGTATTCATCATTGTCGATGCTGCAGTCGAGAAAAATAGGGGTTCAGGTTTTTACCTGCTGCTGTGATGATGTCTCAAATGATTTTTCGTTTTGGACGCAGAAATGTTTCCATCGTAGAGCTGAGTGTGAAGTTTCCGGAATTTCTACTTTCGTAATGGTGTCTATATGATATGTTGTACATACCGAGTCTGTGATAATCTTATTTTATAACCGTTATATCAACGTTGGAAGAGCTCTTGATAAGATGACTTATCATATTAAGCTCCACCCTTGTTCTTTTGCTCTCTCCAGGTTGGCTACGACCCATTACAGTCGACAGATCATTGTTCAGATCAAAAGTTTCAAGGAACATAACCCTGATCTCTCGTTAATTCCCCCAGCTTGAAACATGGTTGTGATCCCAGCGTAATAGCAATACACTTTAAGAGAGAGAGAGAGAGAGAGAGAGAGAGAGAGAGAGAGAGAGAGAGAGAGAGAGAGAGAGAGGAGGGAAATTGAAAAGAATAAGTCAGTGAAAAAGCCTAACTTTTTGTGAACTATTTCTTTACCGTATTCAGATCTGAATATATTTTACCAACAATTTAATTTTGTTCTGTTTTGAAAGAATACGATTTTTAGTTATCGGACTAAAAGAAATATTTGACACAGACAGAAAAATGCCCGAGCAAACTTTGCACTGAAATGTTGAAGCTCGTTCAAAGGGAGAAGTTGTCTGTCATTAATTGAATGTTACATGCTTGAAATCACGTTAGCATACACAACGCAAGATCTTTGTGTATTATGAGAGAATACGACATAAACTAGTATTTCAAAACTATTATTGCTCTAAATATAAGACCCGTAAAAACAATATGAATTCAGGTTTTGCACTTAAAATCGGTATCAACCCGCCTCTACCATGATACTTGACTGGTAAGTTTGTACCGTGAGGCTCATAATGAATTTTTGCCACATACACCGTGACATTTGTATATTCACAAACATTAAGCCACAAATATCGTTTAATATCTCATTAACTATACCTCGGGAATAACTTGCACAGAAGGGGAACTATAACTGATATGTGCTAAGTAACCAGTGTGATTCTTGTATTTTCGGGAAACACCCAATTTCCATCATATTGACCGTCTTGCAGCTATTGGAAAGTCAATTTTTATCCCTTTGGTCATTTTGCAGTTTTGGGTAGAGCCCCAGTTAGCTTGGTTTTGAAGGGTTGAAGTGATTTGTTTCAAAGTCTATTTTTAATAACACTTGACATCTTTTAACTCTCAGCTGTTGGAAATCCCAATTTTTATCCCTCTTGACATCTTGCAGTGGTGAAGAAAGACCATCATGTCGTGTTGCCCAGGTTGCAGTTATTGCAAAGTATATTTTTTACAACATTAACCATCTTGCAGTTTTTGGAATATCCCAAATGGGCCTATTTTGGCAGTATTGTAGCTATTGGAAAGCCCAGATTTCATAATTTTTCTTGCAGGAATCAGAAAGCCCAATGTTTATCACTTCAACCATCTTTCAGTTTGGGGTAAAGCCCAATTGTGCTCGCTTTGTCAGTCTTAGACCTAATGGGAACCCTAATTTTTATAGCTTCGGGTTGTGTTGCACTTTTTGGGAAAGCCCAATTTTGTTCAACATGGCTGTATTTATCACTTCGGTCACCTTGTAGTTCAGAGGAAATTCCAATTCTGCTCACTTTGAATGTCTTGCAGCTATTGGAAAGTCCAATTATTATCACCCAGGCTATATTGCAGTTTTGGGGAAAGCCCAATCTTGTTGACTTACCTTCTTGAAAGCCCAATTTCAATCCCTTTGGCTATTTGCTGGGTAACGGGAAAAAGAACTGTTAAAAGAATTAGCAGGTCTCTCTACCTGTTGTTCGGAATTAAGGATGCTGTTTTAATATTAAACTTAAGATACTCTTTAAATCTCAAATTTTATTTTTATTATTAAACAAGTATTCATAGATTACATAGAATTAGAAGGTTTTTGGAAAATTTTCCATGACTTAAAGTAACTAGAATTCTGTTTATATATACGATGATAATGATTTGGTATATTTGCATCCACTTACACCTTCCTGTCCATACTAAGTACTTGGGATGAGTGCCCTAACCTCATGCCCTTTGCCACACCGGTTGCGACCCACAGCAGTTTACTAAAGTACTGGTACAAAACTAAATCATTCCATTTCGCTCTGGAAATGACGACCTCTTGCCGCATCGTCTTGGCATATCCATAAATCAACCTAATAAGATTGCATAAATAACTGCAATCGTATTATGGTTCTCCAAATCAGATAATGAAATTCTGGCATAAGTAACAGTCTTGGGAAACAACTGTGGGTAATTGTAAAGTAAATTGAAAATAATATTACTTCATAGTATATCAGAGCGAGGTATCACTTGGCGCCGCTTTTTTCGTTTTACTGGAATTAGTTTTTCATGGGAATCTTTCTCCATGCAAATGATATCATATGACACTCCATGGAGAGGGGTAACTGGATAATTGCTCACTGAGGAAACTGATTAATGTTCCTGTAATATATTTGTCATTGGTTTATCTAGCTTTCGTTGTATCTTCAGCCTTCGTTTCTTTACAGAATACGAGAGAAAGGCAGAGGGAGACTGAATGTCTGATTAATGATTTCAACCGGCTGGGATGAGGATTACCTCACCAAGGCCCTCGGGTTATTAATTATATGAGATTGCGTTATCAATTTTGACGAGGAATTTTTCTACCGTCTCTCTCTCTCTCTCTCTCTCTCTCTCTCTCTCTCTCTCTCTCTCTCTCAGCCTTTGTTTGTTGCACGTAGTACCGTTGACATAATGAATTAGCTATGAGCTTATTAACCATTCGTTGTATGTATGCATGTAGTACGCCTATATATTGACATAATGAATTAGCTATGAGCTTATTAGCCATTCGTATATATGTATGTATATATATATATATATATATATATATATATATATATATATATATATATATATATATATATATATATATATATATATATATATATATATATATATATATATATATATATATATATATATATATATATATATATATATATATATATATATATATATATATATATATATATATATATATATATATATATATATATATATATATATATATATATATATATATATATATATATATATATATATATATATATATATATATATATATATATATATATATATATATATATATATATATATATATATATATATATATATATATATATATATATATATATATATTTATATATAAGCATATATATATATATATATATATATATATATATATATATATATATTATATATATATATATATATATTTTTTTTTTTTTTTTTTTTTTTTTTATTTACAAGCATGTGTGTGTGGATTGCTCAGTGTGTGTTTCTTGTAAATAACTGTTCGAAAATAGCAATGAATACAATAAGGGATATGTTAGCATCCTTTCTCCCTCTCTCTCTCTCTCTCTCTCTCTCTCTCTCTCTCTCACACACACACACACACACACACACACAAACACATACATACAAACACACACATACAAAGGATAGGGTTCTTGTAAGCACTAAAAAGCAATTTTCAAATTCCGTTTTTTTGAGACAGTCTTTTCCGTTCCATATTATCTTTCATTTTATGCTTTTAAAATTAATTTTCTCAAGCATTAATCTTTTCCTTCGTTACTCATTGTGATCCCAGTCCATTATGATAAGGGTCATATCACTCACTATGGGTGTTATAATATGGCAGTAGTTGAAAATCCCGCCTTAGGAAAAAGCAAGTTTAGGCCTATTGTTTCCTGGTGGGATCCCTTAGATACTGTCAAAGGACTGAGTAGAGATATTATGTAGAGGTCAGTTAAATTTCTCTATTTGATAGATCTAAGTCGCACGAAATTCTATATCACTGTCCTTTGATAATGACAGTGAAAAATACAAGCCCGAAAATAATAAGAATTCAACTAGACCTGAAAGAAATTTCATTTGTGAAGGTGATTATGATATTGTTTTATTTATTGCTTTATTTATTCATGTTCGTTCCCCTCTCTGTTTCATCACTTTAATCACCTTCAATATATTACTTATTCAGAATTGCAACAAAGGCATTTTTTAGTTATATTGAAAAATTACTTTGCTTTTGAGGGAGCCAGACAATTTTGAGATCTTTTTAATAATCAAATTCTGTAAAATATTTTGTTCTTTCTAGTGCTCAATTTTCAACATTCTTTAATTAAAGGTCCCACTTTGTACATTACTGAGGGACTTGCACAGGCTGGTTCATTTACTAGTGACGAACTAAAATGGGAGACCAGATGGCTACATGATCGACAAGATGTCTGCAATACGCGTCTTATTACACTCCAACGCTGTCAGCTGATAATGAATATATGTAAGAATGACCAATAATGGGTAAATGAAAACTCAATTGGAAATAAAAATTTAAAGAAATGTAAAAGAAGAAAAACTCAAATAACAATTTACTCAGATAAGTTTATATTAAAATGATATATGATGGAACATCAAAACCCATATTTTTTAAGAGTTATGTCATTTGTACTTCAAAAGTGAATATATTAATATTGACAAATTACAATTATGGCTGGCAAATTAACATTAAGACTTGAGAGACTACATTCAACTTTACTCATAAATTAGACACTCAACAATTTTGAAGATAAAGAATGAAGTCTGGAAGTTAGAATACATGTACTGTGTAATTTTGATGTTCAATAGTCCCCTTAATTAAGGTCCTTAAACGAAGAACTTCGCAATTTCCATAATTCCCTTTAATCACAAACTACAACTGGCTCTCTTTCTCTGTTGAAATATTTTAGTTTTAAATACAGTTATAGTTCATAATTTAGTGAAGTAGTTTATTTTAGTTTCACTCGTTTCAAGGAGACCTTTCTTATCAACTATTTTGATTGTTATCTACGAAATGCAATTTCGTTATGCTTACCAATTCTCACGTACTTACCCAGAGTATAATGTAGCTTCATCATATTTGTTTTATTACTGAGCATGATCACTCGATAACGTATAAATCCCAATATTATTTATGCTCATATAAACATTGATAACACTTATTGCGTAAGGATTTACACCAGGCTTGCATTACCTAAAAAATTTCAAGTACAAAGATTATGGCGGATGGAGAGAAGGGAATACTTTTGACCAATTTAAGTGTAAGCATCAGTTTTCCAATGTTGGCCTTTGGCAATAACACAGAATTTAGTATAATGGTCGTGATAATTACACAGACTGTCATTCAGTAACTTTTGATGCTCAGAATTTACATCTAATATACTTACTACACCTTTTCATTTTTAGCTGTTATATATACAACAGGAACTTTATATATACATCTTACATATTTTTAACTATATTATATATATATATATATATATAATTTATATATATATATATATATATATATATATATATATATATATATATATATATATATATATATATATATATATATATATATATTATATATATATATATAGATTCTTTATATTATTCTTTAGGAATAATGACCCTGTTTCCTCCTCCCTGACATTTCTGACTTGTTGTATAGTTTTAATTACAATGAGCTTGTTTTATTTTCACGTGTGGTGTTGGAGCTGTATTCAGCGCTGTCTGGCCAGGAGTAGTCAGTCGTTTTCTGGACCATTAATATTGTGAGGGCTGGACTTAATTTGGAATTTACCCGGGATTTACGAGATCTGCCTTTCTTCTGTTGCTGCTGCTGACCTCCTTTGTGAGATTGATTTACTCTTCAGTCTGCGCCCTTGGTTCAGTTCCTTGCCAAGGGGACCTCTCTGCCAACTGGTAAGGTGTGATTACCTGTCGGGCGGCCGTGTCCATTGATCACCTTGCGACGTTAAAGTGATTCTTTCTTCTGTCTATGCCCTTGGTCCAGTGATTTTTGCCAAGGGGATTTCTCTTGCGTTTGGTAAGGTCTCAAGAATATATATTATTCCCCTCGACCCGTGATTTGAAGGCTGCGTTAGCCACTACTACTGTTTAGAGCTCACTTAAGGGAAGCAGTTTTTTTTTTAAGTGTTTAGTATGTAATAAGTTAGTTTATTTACGTTTTGACATTCTATTACTTTCAGGCCCTCTCTTTAAAGTGTAACATAGTCTATCTTAATTTGGTGTAAGTGTGTTTGTTATTCGATGTTTTCAGTGTGTGGTTGATTTTTGTGTTTATTTAATGTATTTTGTAAGAGGCTCAATGGTCATTTCTTTCTAAAAAGTTTGTATTAAATAAGTTTTATTCTCAATTTTCTTTATCCTCCTTGATTCCATCTCTGTACACTCTCATTCCACCATTGTGGACTTGGTCGTTAGTCTTTATTTGTATTTTAAGAGACTTGTGTATGTTTATCTCCCAATATATATATATATATATATATATATATATATATATAAGTATAAAGTATATATATTCTTATCTAGTTTTATATTTCACATTACTCATAGTCACACCAGAAAAAAGACCTATCTTTTACAAGTAAACAAAATTATATTTGTATCTTCCAAAATCGATTTCTGACTTTCCTTTGTTTGTGTGAACTTTATTCTTATGCAGTCAACCTCTCAAAGCTTTATCTCCTAAGTAAAAGTGTTTCTTCTTATCTAGTTTTATATTTCACATTTGCAAGGTTAATTGTAAACCACCGTATTTGTGAGCGGTGTAAACTTTACCTTTCAAGGTTAACCAACCACCTGTGAATAGGATATGCCTTGTGCTGTTATTTGGACTTAGCTAGTGGCGCTTAGCTTATCCTGAGTGAATGTGCACCTCCTTCAGCCTAATAACAAGTCAAGAAAAACAAACGTTAGGTTAAAGCTAAATTAACAGTCAGGTGGGCAACTCGCGGTTAAACTTAGATCACAATACGTCTAAGCAAGTGCTGTCTGATTCACAAGATGAATACCAGGTGATCAGAACTTTCTTTTGGCTGGCCCGGAGGCAGATATTCAGGCCACATGGAGGTCATTCGGCAAGCTAGGATAAATTCCGCTCCTATTGCCCTCTGAAATGGCGCTTGTTAAGGAGGGTGTGACCATGCAACTCTAGGGGCAATGACTGTTCTTAGGTATAACACCTTACTGCTTAATCTTTTTCGTTCTGTTTCAGCTATCCACTCGCCTTTGACGCCACTAACGAGGTAGGAGACTCTGCAATACTATTAGCAAGGTTCGTTCAAGGAGGAGTATCCTGACTATCAGGGTTAAAACAGAAAGTACAAAGAGTTTACGCGGTATCTGTCACACGAGCGAGTCTTTTTGTGCTCCTACATGTTATACAAAATTTCTCCCCCATAATTATCTTTTTATTCAATGTCTATATACTTTCATCGAGAGCGATCATCAGGTGTTCTAGTTATTAAATTCCAAGAAATAGGATATTTCTTCATAACAGAAAACGGTTAGTATTATCACAGTGCTATATTATCATTGTGTATTGAGATATTTCATTCATTCACAATTATTGAAAAGCTTTGTTCTTCCTATGATAATCTGTAATCTCTTAATAATGTTTTCATGAGCTTTCCCTGACTATGCGTTTAGTATTCAGAAGGCTACCTTATATATAAAAAACATGAAAACCTATATATAAAAACAAACTTTACTTTCACAAATACGTGCTAAGTTGACTGACTTGGGAAGCAGTAGCAGGGTCCATTAGAGCAGAATCCACTTTGTTTTCTATACTTTGAACAGACTCATTAACAAAAGCCATATTCAGTTTCCCAAGAAGTGGAAGAGAGAGCACCTTACATTTATCCTTTATTATACTCAATTTCCATTCATGTACGTATGCAAAAATGCGCTAAGTTACGTGGTGTTTTTCAAGCGCACTACAAATATATAGTTTTTATTAAAATAAATGAATCTAGGAGTAACTGATTTTTCATGAAGTAACAGTAACATAGGGAGTAGTAAATATATCCTCGTCTTACGAGCTATTAGTAGAAAGGCACTTGAAAATATTTTTGGAAACGAAAACAACGGATTATAATACATTTGTAATTAAAGGAAAGAATAAAATTAGTGATACGGGAGAGGGACAAACTTTGGAATGGCATAACACGTCGTATATTGTCGATGATGGAACAATATTTCATATAGCAACCTAATTCGGACATGTATATATTTGTGTGTATTTATATTTATATATATATATATATATATATATATATATATATATATATATATATATATATATATATATATATATATATATATATATATATATATATATATATATATATATATATATATATATATATATATACATATATACACATATATATTATCGTCTAATATAAAATTCACTATACCATGAGAATAACTTACACTCAAAATGCTTAATTGCTGATTGAAATCAGATGATATAAGCCTTACATAGGGTGCCACACTTCATGATATTCATGTGATTTTTCATTCAATTTAACAACAACTGTAAATAAGACCAAGGTACACAGCAAGCATGCAGACGGAAAAATAACTTTTGGCCATTAAATGTTATGTGAATGTATCTCAACATAGACCTTACGAAATTTTAATATAGATTTAGTGGTGGCTCTTTTTTTCTATTTTTTCATTGACATCATGAAAGTACTGTCTTGAACACCGGTTTTAAATGTATTAATAAAAAAAAAACTGAAATAATTTAAGAATACTCTAACTTTATTCAAGACTTTGCAAAGTTTTTACATCTTGTATATGAAAAGTAAGATTATTTTCAAACATCCATTTACGAGAGAATCTTTGTATAACGGGGAAAAATGTAAAAGGCTTGTTGACAATTATAATTGTCTCCTCGCTCTTGGATTCTTTTTCAGGCTGAGCTTTTTGCAGCGGTAGACATATAGGAGGCTGTTTGTTCCCTGCTCAAGTGGTACACAACAAAAATGGTATAACAGACGACAAAATCCAATTGTCTCCTAAGTGTTGCTTTTACGATTTTTTCCTGCTAAACATTTTGGGTCCGCTTAATTTCAACTGATTTCACATTCGTTTTATCTCGTTCGAGAAAAACTTGAATAACACTATTTTCTATTTTCTCCTCTACAATAGATGATGAATGGTCAGTTTATAATCAGCAGATAATTAGTGCAAACGCCTGGCTTTATGTCCACATGACTATAATCTTTTCAGTTTTATAATTCGGTGAGAAGAGATATGTCTGCTTATACTACGTTCTTGCAGCGAGAGGTGGTCGCGTGTAAATTCAACAGATATTTTTTAGGAATCAACATTGCTTGTAAAATGACATGTACTGATTCAATGCCGATTTAAGAAAAATACAATAATCGACACTGAAAGTTTACGTTCCTGAGAAAGAAAAAGTTTTGTAAAAGAATTGAGGGTCGAATGGTTTTAATTTTGGCTTTAACTCACAGAGGAAAAATAAAACCAGCTATGAGTAAGACTTTTTAATTTAATCAAATTAATTTGAATTGTTGATGGAAATAAAAAGACAAGAATACCAGGAGATTTTATAGTTTTAGATGACAAAGTTTAATATGAGAGCGCACTGAAAGACAATCAGCAAAGTGTCTTCTGATTTATATACAAGATTCAGAAAACAGTTATATATATATATATATATATATATATATATATATATATATATATACTGTATTATGCATGTTCAAAACATAACTCTGAAATACATTGAGCAATTTCAACCAAACTTGGTATATTATGACTTACTAGCTGGAAAAAAAATACTGTGGGGTAAGACATCACTGGCACCAGAGGATTTTGAGGATGGGAAGGGGTGACATGCAAAAATAACTGAAAATTAGTGTCTAATCCATATTTTCGAGGTTGCTGAGATGAATACTGAAACTCCTGATGCCCTTCAAGTCCCAGTTCAGCCCAGATAGGAAGGGAGGTGAGAAGGGTGGGAAGGGGGTGGCTTGCAAAAATAACTAAAACGACAGATATTGGTGATAATCCACAGTTTTTGAAGTTGCTGAGATGAATAGTGACACTCCAAATACCCTCTAAGTCCAAGTTCAGCCCCGATAGGGAGGGGGGCGGGTGAGAAGGAGTGGGAAGTGGGTGATATGTAAAAATAACCAAAAAAGACAGATATTAGCTGAGATGAATAGTGACACTCCCGGTGCCCTTTCAGTCCAAGTTCAGCCACGATAGGAAAGGTTGGGGGGAAGGCGTGGGAAAGGGGTGACAAGTAAAAATAACCAAAAACCACATATATTAGTCACTAATCTATAGTTTTTGAGGTCACTGAGACGAATAGTGACACTCCCAATGCCCTTAAGTCCAATTTCAGCCCCGATGGGATGGGAGGTTGAGAATGGGTGGGAAGGGGTTGACATATAAAACTAACTGAAAACAACAGATATTAGTGTCTCATCCATAGTTTTTGAGGTCTGTAAGATAAATGGTCACACTACAGATGCCCTTTAAGTCCAAGTTCAGCCACAGTAAGAATGGGGAGGACGGAGGGGGGTTGGGGGGTGAGAAATATAAAATGTCATAAATGCTGGGCAATTGTAACTGAAGCAACTACTGTATCTTAACAGGAAAGGGAGAGAGATGAGAGATGATATAGGGGGTGTTAGTGAGAGAGAGAGAGAGAGAGAGAGAGAGAGAGAGAGAGAGAGAGAGAGAGAGAGAGAGAGAGAGAGAGAGCTTATCGCTTGTCATTCAGAGTTTTCCCGGGTAGCGCAGGATTGGTCAACTAGTGTGTGTGTGTGTGTGTGTGTGTGTGTGTGTACAGTATATAACTGTCGATATGATACAAAAGTGTTTTTGAAGTTGTGTAGAAAAGCATCAGAACTGAGTTTGCGGTACTGATTCTGTTAGACTATTATCCTTACGGTCTCTTTGCACTTAGTTAACGGATACAAAAACACGTAGACTAACTTTGTTGGTCAGTATAAATGTACTTTTACCTAAGACTTCAGTCAAATTGTATATAAAACATATAGACATAAGTAAATGAACATTTGTTTAAATGAACGAATAAAAAGAAAATTCGCTAGCTGATTTTGCGATTGGCTTGTTTCATTAGAACTCTCGGAAAAATTTGTAACTCGTTTTCTAATTTTCTGATTGGCTTCCTGAACACACTGTAACAGTCAATAAAAGTATTTGAAATATTTTTCAACATGTTTCATGTGAGGTAGAAAGTGTTCATACATTTTATTTAGTGATTAATTAGTCATCTTATATTTTATAGTGACTTTTTACTGAGGAATTAATCAAACGTGAACGCTGAATACGATCAGGAATATTCAATGTGCCAGGTAGCAATGTTTCGGACAAGTTAAAAATTGCAATTCACTTCTGCTTCTTTTAGTTGGAGGGCGTTGTTTTGAAACCCAGGGATGGAAAATGTGTTAATAAGATATTGAGCTAATAGACTAATGAGCATACTTTTATATACAGCTGGTGGTCAATAATTGATGACAAAAATCAACATTAAACTTAGGCAATGAAATCGATGGGCATGTCAAGGTAAATATTTTCATTTCATCGTTCTTAATATAAAATTAACATATAATGCGCTCTGTAGGCAAGTGGTTGATATGACACCTCTTAGAAGGACGTATATCATCTTTAAAATGTTTCTGTGAACATTTGTTTTTGTGGACTTCGGCCATATGAAGTCTATATTCACTGCTTCATTTTGAGTGTTAAATGAATTAGTACCCTGAATATTGCCTTGTCTCACCAGTATCTTTAGAGAAATACAAATAATGTTTATCAAATCTTTATCAAAATAAGTAGAAAAATATGATATGAACATACATACAATATGATATGAACATACAGACAAGAGAGCACAGTGTAATATTTATATAAATGTTGATTACCGTTGGAAATCACATTGCGGTATTCTCTACCAAATAGTGTTTGAATGATAATAACAATGATGTTTGAACAAGCGAGCAATCCATGAGACTAGAGAGATTTATCGTATTATTATTATTATTATTATTATTATTATTATTATTATTATTATTATTATTATTATTATTATTATTATTATTATTATTATTATTCAGGAGATGAACCCTATTCATATGGGACTAGCCCACAGGGGTCATTTAATGACTTGAAATTCAAGTTTCCAAGAATATGGTGTTCATTCGAAAGAAGTAACAGAAGGTAATGGGAATTACAGAAAGATGAGATCAGTTATTAGAAAAAACATGAATTAACAAATTAATGATTAGATAAAAATGTAAGTAAAATAATAAACTACAAATTGAATTATATTAGGGTCGAAATTCATTGCATTTTTGCTTGAACTTCGGAAGTTCCAGTTGCACGACATCTTCAGGGAGGATGTTCCACAGTGCAACGGTGTCAAGAATAAAGGTCCTCTGGAACCGAGAAGTTCGACAGCGAGGCATGTTATTGCATATTGGTGCTGCTGCTCAGTGAATCTAGTTGCTCTCGTCAGGAACAAGTGATCAGAATCAACTGTAAATGTAAAAGATCTCTGTTGAAATACAACTTATGAAAAGATGACGAACAAGCGACCATCCGTTGATGGTCCAAATCCTAACAGCTAATGTTAGGAAACAGGAACCTACCACCACGAACCATTCTGTCTGAACGAAAAAAATCTTTGGCAGAAGCAGACATCCACACCGGAGAACAATATTCTAGTAAAGGAAGCACAAATGACCTAAAACAGGTTGCATTGATTTTATCACAGTTATGAATATATGAGGCCTTACGAACAATACCTAACTTCCGTGAGGCATTTAGATGTTTCTCAAAAGTAAGATGAGTCGAAAGTTACACCTAGAATAGTTAAAGCTTCAGACTCATTCAGGAAAGTCCCATTTACCTGAAGGGGAGGATGGGGTGGAAAATCTCTACGAGATCTTCTAATCATTAGTGTTTTTGTTTTACTGGAGTTCAACCTCATATCCCAACGACTACACCATTCAACAATACGGCCCGTCCCGATTTAGGCTTGGGGAAGGTTTATTTCTCATAAGTGGAGAATTTACTACACCCGTGTTGCATCATCGGCATACTGAACAATCTTGTTTCCCAGGCCAACAACCATATCATTTGTATACACTAAAATTAACAGTGGCCCAAAAACACTGCCCTTTGGAACTTCAGACACAATAGGTCTTGGCTCACTAAAGATCCCATGAACAGCAACATACTGCTGTCTGCGTGTAAGGAAATCTTGAAGTAAACTAAAACATATCCACCCACTCAAGATTCTGAAGTTTATAAATAAGTGCCTTATGATTTACTACATCGAAAGCAGCACCAAATCTATCTTAATTACTCTGCACTCAAAACCCTTATCAAGGTTCTCTTACAAATGGCATGTCAAGTCTAAGAGCATCGCAGGTATCTAACTGCTTCCTATATGCATACTAACTATCAGCTAACAATCGTTAGATTCCACATACTTATATAGCTGTTCAACTTTGGAGAGCGCAGGGGTAATAGAAATTGGCCTGTAGTTACAGCAGTCTGCAGATATAACATTATTTGGAACAGGCACTGTGATACTAAGCTTGCGCTCATCTGCAAAAATACTACGTCGGCAAAAAGTTCTATAGAATCTACTAATCTTGTGAGACAACAGACTTGAAACTTTTTTTTTTTTTTAATTAAGAAACCTTCAGGATCTTCTCCACCCCAGCTATCAAGATTATCAAGAATTTTCTTAACATCGCAAGAGCAAAATGCAAATTTTATAGGAATAGGTTCAAGATGACAAATATCAGGGAGAGGGACATCCTCAGCTGATTGCTTAGCTTCAAAAACTCGATGGAGCAGTTTAGCTTCTTCCATAGGCCCAGTAACCAATCTACCATCATCTGTTAGTATTGGTGGAATGGAAGAAGAGCCTGACCCAAAGATGATGCCAATCTAGACCATCACAGATGAGGCTGAGTAATTCCTTCAAGTTTCCTCTTCAAGGAATTATTGTAATATCTCTCGGCTGTATGGTAAGTTCTATTTACAGAACGGTGAGACTCAACAAAAATGGTGTAATTTTCATTTGAACGATCTTGTTTCCATGTGTTGAATTTGGTTTTGGATATGGTTTAGCTCTTCTATATGTATCGTCAAACCATGGCTGGTCATTTGTTCTGAATTTAATGAACTTTCTAGAGACATAGCTTATTAAAATAGCTATCAGCATTTCATTTAACATCTTTTTTTTGAGATCAGGATCTAATATCGTGTCTGAGATATTTAAATGCCACCTTCAGTAAACGGTCCCAATTGGCTCTGGATTTCAGCCAGACATTTTTTTCCCATGGTGGCATTAGGAATTACTGATTGACATATGTCCATCTCAATGGCGCAATGATCAGAAGTGCCCAAATATTCACAGACCTTGAACTTCACAATCGCTGGAACATCTGTGAATATGAAGTCCAATCTATTGCTAGAAATATGTTGGGTTCCTCAATTAGCTGGACAAAATCAGAGGATACACGGAACTCAGGAACATACCGGTCATGTTGATCTGTGGAATTTGAATTTAGTCACTTACTGGACTTTGCATTAGAGTCTCTAAAAATAACGAATGAAGCTTTTGAACCCTATGACTGAACCATACTAATCCTTTCCAAGAGACAGTCACATATAGAATCGTCGATATTTGGATTGCGGTAAACAACAAATACGTAAACGTTGTAGAATTTACTGAAGATCTTAAAACACAGAACTTCGTGGCAACTACATTCCAAATTTTGTTTACGACATGTCTCGTCCAAACTTAGCATATTTAGCCATACCTTGAGCATGTGGGATGTTACGACGATAAGTAAAGCCAGGGCATCAAAGGTCTGGATTAAAAACTCAACTTTTGACTTGTTACTACAGTATATATATAAATCTCAGATAAAAGAATCAAATCATAGTTACGGGCACAACTCTGAGAGCAAGAGAATTTGACCTTAAGACATGAATAATTAAGTAAAGTACTTTCTGATGATTTTTGTTAATGACCAAATTAATAAGTAACAGACTCAGGGTTTAGCTCAATGTCTCCCTGAAAGAGTTAAAATTAACATATAAAATCAATAGCAAAACTAATAAATAGACTCCTGTCAACAATAACATGGTAAAAGTCAACAGAACAATGTGATGGTACTGTTATAAAAAACGGTACTTACTTTATTTAAAAAAATCTCTTGAAGTATAAATAACAGATGGCCTTACGTTATTGAAAAAAAAAGCCAAAGCAACTAGTCGACAACGTGGGGCTAAGGATGTCCATCTTGTAAGGCAAATAAGATATCCATAAAATTTGCATTTTGCTCTTGACGATGGAGAGTCAAAATGGATTTATAAATTATAAATCGCTCAGAAGAAAAGATGAGGTAAAGATGAAGGCACTTTTCTGATAATCCAGCAAGCAACTTTTGCATCTTATCAGCCTGCCCTACACACGTTTGGGTCACACTATCATTAATTTGCCTACTGGCCAAGTAGGTTAATCAGTGGTCATAAAATACGTCACGCAGTTATTAATGTCAGCACTGAAGCTGAATAATTGATGAGATTGATGGAGATTATCTTAGTATGATTCTTCTCCACTTCACACCGCTTTAATCAATACCAGAGTTAATAATGAACCACAGAGTTAAGAACTGATTGCTTTTGATATTGATCGAGGTATTAGTAAAAGGAAGAAGAAACTTAGAAAATACCATTTCTCCTCTACGTTGTTCATTTCTCTCTTGATGGGTTTTAAAGACAAGAAAATATAGTTCTTCATTTGGTAGCCATACAGCTACATCTCACTAGAATAACTCTAAAAATAATACAGAATCTTGTTTTAGTAATTTATTACAATTACCATAAGACCACTTCAAGATATATCTCGTTTTTCTCATTTTTATGTACATGTGGAGATAAACATGATATTTGTATTAATTCACACTGATTTAAACTTTGTTCAATTTATTTGATCAAATTGCATAATGGACTGCACATAAAAATTATCCTCTCTCTCTCTCTCTCTCTCTCTCTCTCTCTCTCTCTCTCTCTCTCACAAAGTAATATGTACCCCTGAGTTAGGTTCCCTAACAGCAATCTTTGGTTTCCATGCACACAGCCACCGTGCGTCACCGGAGTCAGAAAAGATTTTGAATATAAAACGGCCATAAACTGAGAAGTTTCATCAACGACTTTTGGTAAAATCCCATCTTCTTTTAAACTGACTTGCGGAGTGAGCAAAAAGTTCTGTTCCTTTAATAATTTTCCTTTTCATTTTTTGCATTAGTTGATTTACATAAGTATGCCAGAGGAAAGTTCTCGGTCAGGCCTACTTGCAAAATAGTTTCAGAACCAATTTGTTTTGCTGATACACTTGTAATAAAATACATTATTTCAGCATTTACAGTTGAATGTCAAAGTATAAGTTTCGTGGGTTATATAATTTTTGAAGTATTTGTGAAAGACCTTTAACTTTTCGATTTCCTCACACCTTTCACAAAGTGCATTTGGATTTGGATGGGAAACATTATCATAAGGAAATCCCTCCTCATGTTGCTGGATTCGAACCGCACGTTTGAACCCACTATGGGAGGGTTGCTTTCCCAAAGTTCCTTCGAATAATTGGCTGAAATTACTTCTTAGCCTTTCTTTTATCTTGCAATCGAACCTCACTAATTACTACTTCATGCATCTGTGATGTTTTCTAAAATTTCATCTTCAGATTCTAGTACTTCATCTCATTTATGTTCCGGATCAATTTAGTTTGCTATCCAGCCACGCCAATTCCATCTTTCCACTATCTAAAGCACTGAATGATGGAAAGTGTTCCAGTGTTTGGCTTTAAATCCAAAATTTCAGGATTCATCCATTCATAATGTGCAACACTACGATTGGATTATGGCATTGGGAGTTTCTTCAATTTTTTCCAGAGATCGAATCCTACTATGTTCCAGAAATTAATTCCCACTAAGTAGTTTAAGGCTTCATATGTTTCAAAAATTAAAATTACTTCATAAAATCAGAAATAAAATTCTACTATGGGTTTGGGTCTATCATATTTTCAAAAATAAAATTCCACTGCAGGAGTTAGGGCCACACAACAAATGTTCCAAAATCAAATCCCAATAAGTGGACAAGGGTTTCTCATATGTTACAAAAATGAAATCTCACTACATGGTTAAGATTCCCTCATTTGTTCCAGATCTCTAGTTATGGGTTTTAGGGTCTCCTCCCATGTTCCAAAATCAATTCCCATTATGGGAGATAGGAGTCTCAACAGTTTTCCTAGATATGAAATCCCAATAAGCTGTGGCAGGGTCTCCTTGTATGTTACACAAATTGAATCCCATTACAAGGTGAAGGGTCTTCTCATATGTTCCAGAACTCAATTTTTGATATGCAGTTTTGGGTCTTCTCATATGTTACAGAGGTCAATCCCCACTACAGGAGGTAGATGCCTTCATATGATCATGAAACTAAATTTCCTTACAGGGCTTGGGGCTGCTCTTATATTACAAGAATCAAATCTAACTGTGGTATGTAGGGTCTCTTCCTATGTTCCAGGAAACGAAATCACCCTGGGAGTTAGGGTCTCTTCTTATGCTTTAAAAACTGAATCTCACCACATGATTAGGGTCTCCTGTAATGTTCCATGAATCAAATTCCAGGACAGTCTCCTCATTTTTTTTTAGAAATCAACATTCACTAGGTTTTAGAAATCAACATTCATGGGTTCCAGAAATCAAAAACCAGCTTCAGGGCTAAAGTTTCATATTTTTCAGACAAATCCCTACTACCTGATAGGTTCTAGAAGTCAAATCTCACTACAGGAGGTCATGCCTTGTTACATATTCCAAAAATCAAATCACACAAAGTGGGTTTGGGTCTCCCATTATGTTCCAGAGATAAATTACTACTAAAAGGGTTTAGGGTCTCCTCATATGTTCCATACCTCAAGTTCCTCTAATGGGTGTAGGATTTTTTTATATGTTCCAGAAATCAAGTCCCACTATGGAAGACATAGTCTCATCATATATTCCAGAAGTTGAATTTCACAAAGGGGAGCTAGGGTCTAATCATATGCTCAAGATAAAAAGTCCCACTAAGAGGGCTAGTGCATCCTCATATGTTCAAGAAATTATATTTTATTCTGTGGGGATAGTCTCTTCATATGTTCCAAAATGGAATATTATTGTAGGATTTAGGGTCTCTTCATTTATTCCAGTAATTTAATCCCTTTAAAGGATGTAGGGTCTGCTTATTTGTCACCAAAACCAAATTTCACTGCAGGCATAGGGCCTTCTAATATGTTCCAAAAGATCAAATCCAACTAAAAGAAGTAGGGTATCATTGAATTTTACTAAACTGCAAAGGTAGGGTCTCTTTTATGTCTTAAAACCGAATCCTTCTACAGCGTAAAGGATTTTCTTATATTTTCAAGAAATCAAATACCTGCATAGGAAGAAGAATTTACTTATACATTCCGAAAACCAAATTTCAGGGATAGGTTCTCATATTTTCTTACAATGGAGTTCAGTTTGGGGTTAAGGTCTTTTTATAAGTTACAGAGATAGAATACTGCCCACAGGAGAGTGTCTCCTTACATTTTCTAGAAATTAAATCCCACTATCATGCTAGGGGCTCCTCATTTACATAGAAATAAAATCCTACTTCAGATGTATGACTTATATATTCCAGAAAATGCATCCACCTACAGAGTTTAGGCTGTCCTCATATATTCCAGAAATTTAATCCCATATGGGGGGTAAGGTCTATTCACTTAATCCAGTGATTGAACCTTGCCACTAGTCTTGTCATATGTTACAGAACATTGATTGAACAAGAGGGGGCTAGCGTCTCTTAATATGTTTCAGACATTAGATTTCACTATGTAGGTTATGGTCTCCTCGTAAGTTCCAGAAATGGAATCTAACTACAGGGGTAGGGACTCCTCATATGCTCCTGAAATCAGATTTCATTATAGGGTAGGAGGTCTTCATATTTTCAGAAATCAAATCTGTCTACAGGAAGTTGGACCTCCTTATATTTTCTTGAAATAAAATTCAATTATGGGTTGCAAGATCTCCTCCTATGTTACAGAAATCCATTTTCACTATTTGGGTCATAGTCTCTTATGTTCCAGTAATTAAAACCCACTACTGGGGTTATGATCTCCTCATGTGGTCCAGAAAATGAATCACACTACAAGCAGTTTGATTTAGGCAGTCATTCCTACCATTGTGGCGCATTTAACAATTTAGCACTTAAGAAAAATAAAGAGAGGGAATTGGAGTAGTTAGACAGCAAGATAAGAATCCAAAACATATAGGAGATAAATTACAAGTATCTAAAAGTGGAAGTGGGAGAAAACCCCACAATTACACAAGATACAATATTTGATAGACTGGACTTCAAGAGTAAATGAAAGGAAGTGGAAATGGAGATGGCGCAAACTCCTTTTGGTGATGCCTATAGTATACCCACAAAAGGTGTACTGATGGCACCAAGCCCCAACAGGGGCAATGAGACGTATGTTGTTATCATAAGTTCCAGAAATCATATCTCACTAAGGGATGCTGTTATCATATGTTCCAGAAATCGGACATCACTAAAAGAGATAATGTCTCTTTTTACATTCCACATACTGAATCCCACTATGGGGGTTAGGTTGTCCTCTTATGTTCCAGAAATTGAATTTCACTACTAGGGTTAATGCAGCATTATACTTTCCGGAAATCGAATTCCACCAGCGGGGATAGGGTTTCCTCATATGTTCCTAAAATAAAATCCCAAGGAAAGAGTTTTCTAATACATTCCACAAATGGAATTTCTCCTCATATCCTCCAGAAATCAAATCCAGTTATGGAAGGTAGTGCCTCTTTACAGTTCCAGAAATC
>NC_089795.1:1851611-1861611 GCF_040412425.1 Macrobrachium rosenbergii | reverse complement strand
ACCAGTCCAGTCTGTAACAATATATATATATATATATATATATATATATATATATATATATATATATATATATATATATATATATATATATATATATATATATATATATATATATATATATATATATATATATATATATATATACACACATATGTATGAATATAAGAAAGCCCATAAAGCACTATTTGAACGTTGCAACCATATATTTCGAGCACTTCCTTCTGTACCCCTGTTCACTGGTAAAATATGGACAGAAGAAATGTTTCAGGAGTATATATACAAATCATATATAGGTGTGGCATTAAGTCTCTGATGGTATGCAGGTGACCGTTCCCAAGAAGGAGGGAAAATAAACAATTCTCTGGTTGTTTTTGGCCTCATTAACTCCTGTTTTGCGATTCGTCTGGTGGTCGTGTTTCCTGGAGCACCTGTTTGAGAAGAGGTTTAAGGATTAACCCGTCGATTTCATCCGCTTTCCAATGTCCTCCTGACAAGTTCATATTGTTGGTTTGATTGATGATAGCAGATTCCAGCATCTTTCTTTTGTACGGACAGCTACTTTTGAAAACCAGCTCCTCCCCGCTCCAGTTTATAGAATGGCCTCTATCCCTGATATGTAGAAGAATCCCTGAACTCTCCGAAGCATACCGTACTGACCTTTTGTGCTCTGTTAATCTTTGCGAGAGGGACCTGCCTGTCTCCCCCACGTAAATCTCATTTAAATTACTATACGGAATCTTGCAAACTCCGGCTTCTTCCCCTTTTTAGAGCTCCCGATGGATTTGGGATAATGGAAGATAAAAGGATTGTTAGACCTGACTGGTTCTGTGGATTTTTGGATGTTTTCGTCGTACGGAAGCTTTATTTTGTTGTTAAAATCTATTTGTCTGTTGTGAGTGGGACCTTTGTAGTATATTTTATTCACTTTGTTAATAGCCTTTTCGATAATGTGGGGTGGGTAGAGCAGTTGCGTTAGGTGTTGGCGGATCGTGTTGAATTCTTTATCTAGGTACCCATTTGAACATATTCTAAGCCCCCTGACGAATATGTTGCACCCTACCATGATCATTTCGGAGACATCGTGGTAGCTTTGGAAATGAATATAGGAAACAGCGAAAGTGGGATTCCTATATACTGTGAAGGCATATCTCTTCTGTTCTCTTATGATCAGTACATCTAGGAACGGCAATTTTCCTTCCTTTTCCCATTCTGTTTTGAATTTTATGGTCGGAACTAGCGAATTTAGTCTATTAAAAAATTCATTAAAGTCTCACCAGCTATTGTTCCAGAAAGTAAAAATATCATCTACGTATCTAAGCCAGATCAAATTGCGAGGTTTGATGGACGACAAAATTTCTCTTTCGAAATATTCCATGTACAAGTTTGCTAGAAGGGGTGATAGGGGACTTCCCATGCTACAGCCAAATTTTTTTTTGTAAAAACTACCATTGAAAGAAAAAACATTGTTAGTTACACAGAGGTTGATAAGTTTTAAAGTTTTATCTATGCCAAGAGGAAAATGGTCTTCATATGGTCGTAACTTCCTCTCTAAAAAAGACAACACGTCGGCGATCGGGATTTTAGTAAATAACGACTCGACGTTCAGGCTGAAGTTTTGATGTTATTTGAGGATGTTTAAAACTGTTAAATTTTTATAAAATCCTCTGCATGTTTGACGTGGGAGGATGAGAAGGTTCCTAGAAAGGGTGATAACAGGTCTATTAAAGCCATTTTGATAATTTAATGAAAAAAGTTTAAAGGAATCCCATCTTTATGTGTTTTTCGGCAGGCCGTAAAAATAGGGAGAGAGGAGTTGATTAATTGAATGTCTCTAGTAGTTCTATGTCCTTCTTATTGCCCCCTATGGTTCTGACTGATTTGTTAAATTGCAGCAACATTTGTTGTGGGATCTTTTGTTGATTTGTCATGGGGCAACAAGAAGGACATAGAACTACTAGAAATTGATGTAATCAACTCCCTCTCTCCCCTATTTTCACGGCCTGCCGAAAAACACATAAAGATGGGATTCCTTTACGCCCAATAATATCTAGCAGGGCTCTTTCATGTGTAAATTATCAAATGGCTTGCAGACCTGTTATCACCCTTTCTTAGGAACCTTGCATCCTCCCACGTCAAACATGCAGAGGATTTTATACAAAATTTAATAGTTTAAACATCCCTCAAATAACATCAAATTGTAGCCTAGACGTCCTAAAAAAAAAGACCATTTTCCTCTCTTGGGTACAGATACAACTTAAAAAACTTATCAACCTCTGTGAATGTGTTTTTTTCAATGGTAATTTTGACAAAGTTTGCATGGGAAGATCACCCCTTCTAGCAAACTTGTACATGGAATAGTAACAGAAATTTTTGATCTGGCTTAGATACATAGATGATATTTTTACTTTTCTGGGACAATAGCTGGGGAGACTTTAATGAATTTTTAATAGACTAAATTCGCTAGTTCCGACCATGAAATTCAAAACAGAATCGAGAAAATTGCCATTCCTAGCACAGATGTGCTTTCACAGTATATAGGAAAACCACTTTCTGCTGTTTCCTATACCTAAGCTACCACGATGCCTCCATAAAGATAGGGTGCAACTTGTTCCTCAATGGGGCTTAGAATATGTTCAAATGGGTACTAGATAAAGAAAACACGATCCGTAATGCAACTGCTCTACCCACCCCACATTATCGAATAGGCTATAACAAAGCAAATAAAATATACTACAAAGGTGCCATCACAACAGACAAATAGATTTTAACAACAAAATAAAGACGTTCAGGTCTAACAATCTTTTTATCTTCCATTATCCCAATTTTCGCCAACGTATACTTAAATAAAAAAGGGAAGATGGAGTTTGCAAGATTCCGTGTAGTAATTGTAATGAGATTTATGGGGAGACGGGCAGGTCCTCTCGCAAAGATTAACAGAGCACAAAAGGTTGGTACGGTATGCTTCGGAGAGTTCAGGCATTTTTCTACATATTAGAGGCCATTCCATAAATTGGAGCGGGAGGAGCTGGTTTTCAAAAGTAGCTGTCCGTACAAAAGAAAGATGCTGGAATCTGCTATCATCAATCAAACCAACAATATGAACTTGTCAGAGTGACATTGAAAGCGGATGAAATCGACGGGTTAATCCTTAAACCTCTTCTCAAATAGGTGCCCCAGGAAACACGACCACCAGACCAATCACAAAACAGGAGTTAATGAGGCCAAAACCCACCAGGGAATTGTTTATTTTCCCACTTCCTTGGGAACGGTCACCTGCATACCATCGGAGACTTAACGCCACACCTACATATGCTTTGTATATATACTCCTGTAACATTTCACCTGTCCATATTTTACCAGTGAACAGGGGCACAGAAAGAAGTGCTTGGAATATATGGTTGCAACATTCAAATAGTGTTTTATGGGTCTTCTTATATTCATATTACACTGTGGTATTACAGTAAAAGACATTCATATATATAAATATATATATATATATATATATATATATATATATATATATATATATATATATATATATATATATATATATATATATATATTTGGTTTTTAAACTTCAGTCATTAATAAAGATTTCTATGGGTAGAGAAGTAGTCTTCTTCTATAGGATGGTAATCACACACACACACACACGCACACATGTGTGATTACCATCCTATAAAGGAAGACTACTTCTCTACCCATAAGGAATCTTTGGTAGTGTCAGAAGTTTAAAGTTAAGTATAGCTTAGTTTTACCAGATCACTGAGCTGATTAACAACTCATCTAGGGCTGCCCGAAGGATTAGACTTATTTTACGTGGCTAAGAAGCAATTGGTTACTTAGCAACGGGACCTACAGCTTATTGTGGAAGCCGAACCACATTATAGCGAGAAATGAATTTCTATCACCAGAAATAAATTCCTGTAACTCTTCATCAGCAAGCCGGGGAATTGAACTCCGGCCCATCGAGTGACAGTCCACAGCTCTACTGACTCACCCAACGAAGAGCTCATGACTGAAGTTTAAAACCAATATTTATATGACACAGTAATTTTGTGAAATTCAATGAAATCAAATAGTTTTAGAGCTTCAGTCATCACTAAAGATTCCTCATGGGTAAAAAATTAGTCTATCCCTACATGACAGTAATTCTGTGTTGTGAACGAATGAACGAGGCAAGACATCTGGAATTATATTATCCCTCCCTGGTACATGCTCTGTTTGTAAGTCAAATTCCTGTAATGAAAGACTCCACCTTAAAATCCTTATATTTTTGTCTTTAAACCGCTGGATAAACACCAATGGATTGTGATCAGTATAAACTATGATAGGATAAGGAGTAGAACTCAAATAAATAGGAAAGTGATTAATAGCCTTTACTAGACACAGAGCTTCTTTCTCAATCGTAGAGTATTTCTTCTCCGCCGGTGTCAATTTCCTCGAGAAGTAAGCTACAGGGAGAAGGTTGGCGTCGTGATCTTCTTGCAGGAGTACAGCGCCGAGTCCAGTATCACTTGCGTCTGTACCTAACCTGAAAGGAATGTCAAAGTTTGGAGAACGTAATAGGGGATAACTAATTAAGGTGGCTTTCAGCTTTTCGAAAGCCGCCTGACACTCGTCAGACCAAATAAATTTCACGTCCTTCTTCAGTAAATTAGTCAGGGGAACGGTAACGTCCGAAAAATTCCGAATAAATCGACGATAGTAGCCGACCATTCCAGTAAACCGTCTTATTTCTCTCCTATTACGAGGGGCCGGGAAGATAGACACAGCCTCTAGGTTTGCTTTTTTGGGAGCGATATTGCCCAGGCCCACTTCGTGCCCGAGGTAAACAACTTTTGCCTGAGCAAAATCGCTCTTTCTTAAATTTACTACAAGACCAGCCTCTCGTAATACTTTAAATAGTGCCTCTAATCTTTGAAGGTGTGTTTCCCAGTCATCACTAAATATCACCAAGTCATCTATGTAGACAGCACATCCTTCTAAGTCTTGGGTTATGAAATTCATCAGCCTTTGGAAGGTGGCGGCCGCATTCTTCATGCCAAAGGGCATAACCTTACATTCATAAAGGCCGTCCCCTGTTGCAAAGGCTGAAATCTGCCTGGCCCGAGGTGAAAGACCGACCTGCCAATACCCTTTCAGTAAATCTAATTTCGTAATAAATTTGGCAGACCCTACACGGTCAATACAGTCTCTCCCCTGGGCAACGGAAAGGAAAAGTTTTAGTAACAGCATTTACCTTCCTGTAGTCAAAGCAAAGGCGATGTTGACCACCCTCTTTTTTGACCAACACAACAGGAGAACTCCATGGACTATAGCTGGGTACAATTAAGTCATTTTCCAACATGTACTTTACTTCTTCTTTCACAATGTCCCTCTTTGTGGGATTGAGCCTGTAAGGACATTGCTTAATCGGTTTAGCCTCTCCGATATCGACATTGTGTTCAAGGACCGTAGTCCTACCTGGTGTGTCCTTGAACAAATCCTTATATTTATTAATCAACTTAATTAGTGGGGAGGATTTTTCCTCGTTAAAAATATGTAAGGAACCACAGATCTCATAGGTTCTCGGTATGTTCAGGTTCTTTTTTTCCTGATTGTTAACTAGTATCAGTATGATATTCGGTAGGCCACTGTCAGATAATAAACAATTCAAGGCAAAAATCTCAAAAAGGAGGAGGTCAAGAACACACTACTAAGGGATTCAGAGCCGATGAAACAGGTTTTTCGGCAACACCCTTTACCAAAACATCGGATAAAGTTGAAAGTTGGCAAATGTATATTTTTATAACCCGTTTTTTTACAACCTAAGTTCAAAGCTCTGGTACTTATCAGAGTAAAACTATGCCAGAATCAAAATCACCAGTAAGGGTTTTGAAAAACTGGAACGTCATGAGGGAGGATGGGAAAAAGACACACTCGCAAAACTGGATATTACACAGAAAATCAACGAGCAAGATTTGTCATCGTTCCCTTGATTGCATTATCATTTCAATAATTTTATTATTATTATTATTATTATTATTATTATTATTATTATTATTATTATTATTATTATTATTATTATATTAATATTATTATTATTATTATTATTATTATTATTATTATTATTATTATATTATTATTATTATTATTACGGTGAGAAAAACTCTCCAAAAAATAGAGGGTAGAATAATTGTTAAAGGCTCGACCCTTTAACAACTATATATTACCCTTTAGAACAATTATTACATGATAATTATTATTATTGCATTATTATTATTATGTGGGGTCAACAACTTAAGTTGTTGAGACTAATTCTTCCATTTTCTTGATATTTGATTGTTTCTACTTTACAAATAACAAGAATCATCCACATAATGAATCAGTCTATATCATTTGTTATTAGCTTCCAATTTAAACTAATAAAAAAGACAATCCGTTTTGTTTAACTCAAAAACATCTATTAACTTTAAACTTATTCTATACAAAACAAATCTTGCAACAAACTGCAATTTTAAAGATATACATTTTTACGGAACTGTGAATACATTGTCGATCAATGGAAAATCGTCCATTCACAAATATAAGCAGAATGAGTGCTACAGTGGAGCTTTATCTGATTTTGATACTAGCGTGTTTAAATCCAGTCCACACTTAATAAGGCGTACCACCAGAGCAAGATAAGGGACAAAACTAGAAGAAAAATATAAGAAATAAGCAAAAAAAGGTACAGAATAGAACATAAAATACCAACTAATAAAAAATCCATTTATCAAAACATCTTTTAAACACAATTAATTGTCGTGGATCTTACAAATATAACAAGTCCAGTTTTCTTACAAAGAGCGCTGGAAAAAGAAAAAGGTAAGAAGAGTTTCTTAAACGATCCCAGTGGATGTTACGCTTTTCTTCGGCGCTGGGAGTTAAGATCCCTGATGTTAGCAGGAGCAGGGATGCGAGGGCAGACGAAAGGTGTAGCAACACCACACAGGACACTCGGCAGGGCACAAGAGTAATGCTTGGCATAAGGGTCAGGGTGCCACCTACGACCAGTCAATAAATAAAGATGCCAACACAGCACACGGCTCATAGGGTTTAAAGTAGTTTGCACCACCAATAGTTGTCTCCAAACAAGCAGAAGGGGTGCCAAGGAAGTGTCATAGACGTAAATCTTAAATATCTGCCTTCAGAAGAAAAAGGTGCTAAACATCCTCTAAAAGGACCGATGTACACTGAAACTGAAAAGGCACATCCAAAGACTAACGTCAATTTCGGGTGGAGTCGGCAGCGGGCGGCAAACGGCCAGACCATCACCAACAAGCATGAAAATAGAAACATTCTTACATGGGTGATGTATCTATTAACGCCAAAACAACCGTTGAGGGAGGTGAAAATACCCAAGTCCAGCCTTCAAGAATCAAATGATAAACGAATTTTTTTTTTTTTAAATTGGACAAAACTAATAATAAATGTACTTAAATTTTAATAAAGGGTATGCAAGAAATGAATTTACGTTACTTCATTATGATATATATATATATATATATAGGTATATATATATATATATATATATATGTATATATATATATATATATATATATATATATATATATATATATATATATATATATATGCGGCGGCAATATATATATATATATATATATATATATATATATATATATATATATATATATATATATATATATATATATATATATATATATATATATAAGTCCATATATAAGAATATATATAATATATATATATATATATATATATATATATATATATATATATATATATATATATATATGCAAGAAATGAATATATATATATGATATATATATATATATATATATATATATATATATATATACATATATATATATATATATATATATATATATATATATATATATATATATGTATATATATATATATATATATATATATATATATATATATATATATATATATATATATATATATATATATATATATATATATATACACACAGGATTACTGCCTGTAGAGATAGACTACTTTTCTACGCATAAGGAATCTTTAGTGATAATTGAAGCTCTAAAACTATTTCATTTCATCGAATTTTACAAAATTACTGTATCATATGGCCTATCTATAAATGCTTAAGACACAAATGTATCCAGGGAGAAAAGTTAGATGGTTTTAAAACTTCCAGAATTAGGAGATTCTTCTGAAGAATATTTCCCACTAAAATAGGGTAGCCATCGAATGAACTATAATAGATGAAGTAATGTAACGAAAACCAGAAACTGGCAATCATTTTGAGTCCTCTTCAAAGACAATTGTAAGAAGAGTTTCAAATTTAGCAGTTACAAGTGAAATGTAAGAAAATCTTTTTAGAGCACACCCTGTACAAGGAAAGACAACCTGACCAATCAAAGAACGTTATCAATGAATGGAACCGCACAGGGATGTAGTAAAACACATCAAGAGTTGTAACACCTTCAATATCCATAAATTTGAGGTAAAAACAATAGTAGTACCTCTTGCAAGTTACCGTATGCGTAGCCCTACTACTCCTCTCGAAAGAATAGCTTTAGGTGTAATATCCAACCTCTACTCCATTGTTAGAGCAACAAAGGACTTTCACAATTGCACTGATGCTTGAACAAGGTAGACAGAGGTGGTCCTGATATCCGGTAAAACTGCTAAGAGGTGTTTTTCACCCCTTGTAAAAAAGTATCCTCATAAGGTATTCTGTAGAAAGAGAGCACCGCTGTTCATAATATCAAATACTTTTTCAGTCTCTAATGTATCACAGAGAAACATGTGATACATTTTAAAGATATAAAAGTAAATAAATTCCCATGCTACCTAGCCAGTAATGTCCTTGCTGAGTGGGTGGTTAGAAAAGTCTTTGGCGTGTTAATACCCACTAGGCTAAGAATTCCCTAACTGGAACTTAGGTTACCTCTAGATAAACTATCCTTGAACACCATTATTAATTTTTCAATGAAAAGGTTTCCCACTAAGGCGCTAATGGGATATGACTCAGATTACCTTACACATGGCCAAATCAACACATAACACCACTGTAAAGTGATGACCGTATCAAGACCAAACTGAATAACTTTAAAGCCATCCACTTACTGTTAAGAAGAATTGAAAAGTACCAGTTGCTATGGTAGGAAAACACCAAAAGATATGGAATCCAGTGGGTTCGTTATACTCATTTTCAGAACCTATATTACATTCTTCCCCAAGGTCATCAAGAAATAGAAACAATGTGTGACTGCAATTGAATGATTAGGGAATTGGAATAAAATGAGTGCATTTTCTTAATGAGTACAAAAAATAAAATAAAGTAAAATATAAAAAAAAAACAAAATAGTGAGAGTACCTCCTGTTAAAAAATTGTAATTGAACTGAATTAAAAATTAAAGGATTATCTTGCAGAAGTCCTTTATTGCGATATTTTGTTAAATATACATTTCTCGTCTAAATTATAATTTATTTTAGTTAAAGTTAATTATATGTTTTTAAAGTTGTAGAAAAGCAGTTAGCAAAATATTCCGTACTTGACACATATTACAAGAGAAATGGGCGGGTTATACAGGGTGTAACGCGAGTTTATGCGAATAATTTGGGAAATGAAAGAAAAAGTAACTCTGAGCAGAAAATGTTCTCTAAACACATGCATTTTAAGGCTTCGTTTGACAGTGAGGTGAATTTTTAGAATATCCGCTTGTCACGCTGCTTCCGATCAAGTAAGGGGGCGTGCGGGATGTCGAAGTTGTCCGCTAATTGTATTAAGAATCTATTAACCCTGTCCTCATTTCGAAAGATTGTGGAGAAATTAAGGTCACCTAATTTCTTGAATTTAGATTCATCACTTAGAATAGTTTCAACTTTTTGTATGTACTCGGTTCTGATTTTATATTTATATTTTACTTATTCCAGCTTTGATAATGAGACAGATGTCTTGAAACGTAAGCACAAGTAAAGGTATGCTGTTATTATGGACGTCTTC
>NC_089795.1:1834056-1851111 GCF_040412425.1 Macrobrachium rosenbergii | reverse complement strand
CATTATGTCAACGGAGGCGTAGCATGCTTATTAGCCATTCGTTGTGGGTCTCTTCAAAGGCTGAGAGAGAGAGAGAGAGAGAGAGAGAGAGAGAGAGAGAGAGAGAGAGAGAGAGAGAGAGACGGTATAAAAATTCCTCATCAAAATTGATAACGCAATCTCATATAATTAATAACCTGAGGGCCTTGGTGAGGTAATCTCATCCCACCAGTTGAAATCATTAATCAGACATTCAGTCTTCCTCTGCGTTTCTCTCGTATTCTGAAAGAAACGAAGGCTGAAGATACAATAAAGCTAAGAACCTAATGACAAAATATATTACAGGAACATCAATCAGTTTCCTCTGTGAGCAATTATCAGTTGCTCCATGGAGTGTCATATGATATCATTTGCATGGAGAAAGATTCATGAAAAACTAATTCCAGTAAAACGAAAAAAGCAGCCGCCAAGTAATACCTCGCTCTGATATACTATGAAATGTATTATTTTCAGTTTTACTTTACAATTACCTACAGTTGTTTCCAAGATTGTTACTTTGCGCTAGAATTTCATTATCTGATTTGGAGAACCATAATACGATTTCAGTTATTTATGCAATCTTATTAGGTTGATTTATGGATATGCCAAGACGATGCGGCAAGAGGTCGTCATTTCCAGAGCGAAATGGAATGATTTAGTTTTGTACCAGTAAAAGCACGTTAAAACGAAGAAGACTGCTGCTGTGGGCTGCAACCAGTGTTGCAAAGGCATGAGGTTGAGGGCACTCATCCCAAGTACTTAGTATGGACAGGAAGGTGTAAGTGGGATGCAAATATACCAAATCATTATCATCGTATATATAAACAGAATTTTAGTTACTTTAAGTCATGGAAATTTTTCAAAAACCTTCTAATTCTATGTAATCTATGAATACTTGTTTAATAATAAAATAAATCTGAGATTTAAAGAGTATCTTAAGTTTAATATTAAAACAGCATCCTTAATTCCGAACAACAGGTAGAGACTGCTAATTCTTTTTTAACAGTTCTTTTTCCCGATACCCAGCAAATAGCCAAAGGGATTGAAATTGGGCTTTCAAGAAGGTAAAGTCAACAAGATTGGGCTTTCCCAAAACTGCAATATAGCCTGAGTGATAATAATTGGACTTTCCAATAGCTGCAAGACATTCAAAGTGAGCAGAATTGAATTTCCCTGAACTACAAGGTGACTGAAGTGATTAATACAGCCATGTTGAGCAAAATTGGGCTTTCCTGCAAAAGTGCAACAACACAACCTGAAGCTATAAAAATTAGGTTCCCATTAGGTCTAAAACTGACAGTGGGCACAATTGTGTTTTACCCAAACTCAAAGATGGTTGAAGTGGTAAACATTGACTTCTGATTCCCAAGAAAAGTGATGGAAATCTGGCCTTCCAATAGCTACAATACTGCCAAAATAGGCCCATTAGGGATATTCCAAAACTGCAAAATGGCTAATGCTGTAAAAATATACTTTGGCAATAACTGCAACCTGACAACACGACATGGTGTCTTTCTTCACCCAGTGCAAGATGTCAAGAGGGGATAAAAATTGGATTTAACAGCTGAGAGTTAAAAAAGATGTCAATGGTTATTAAAATAGATTTGAAACAAATAACTTCAACCCTTTCAAAACTAAGCTAACTGGGGCTCTACCCAAAACTGCAAAATGACCAAAGGGATAAAAATTGACTTTCCAATAACTGCAAGACGGTCAATATGATGGAAATTGGGTGTTTCAAAATACAAGAATCACACTGGTTACTTAGCACATATCAGTTAGTTCCCATTCTGTGTGTTATTCCCGAGTATAGCTAATGAGATATTAAACGATATTTGTGGCTTAATGTTTGTGAACATGCATACAAATGTCACGGTGTATGGGCAAAAATTCATTATGAGGCCTCACGGTACAAACTTACCAGTCAAGTATCATGGTAGAGGCGGGTTGATACCGATTTTAGGCAAACCTGAATTAATATTGTTTTTTACGGGTCTTATATATTTAGAGCAATAATAGTTTTTGAAATACTAGTTTATGTCACATTCTCTCATAATAAACAAAGATCTTGCATTGTGTATAACGTGATTTTCAAGCATGTAACATTCAATTAATGACAGACAACTTCTCCTTTGAACGAGCTTCAAACATTTCAGTGCAAAGCTTGCTTGGGCATTTTTCTGTCTGGAGGAAATATTTCTTTTATCCGATAACTAAAAATCGTATTCTTTCAAAACAGAACAAAATTAAATTGTTGGTAAAATATATTCAGATCTGAATACGGTAAAGAAATAGTTCACAAAATGTTAGGCTTTTTCACTGACTTATTCTTTTAAATTTCCCTCCTCTCTCTCTCTCTCTCTCTCTCTCTCTCTCTCTCTCTCTCTCTCTCTCTTAAAGTGTATTGCTATTACGCTGGGATCACAACCATCTTTCAAGCTGGGGGAATTAACGAAGATCAGGGCTATGTTCCTTGAAACTTTTGATTAGTCGATCTGCTGACTGTAATGGGTCGTTGCCAACCTGGAGAGAGTAAGAGAACAAGGGTGGAGCTTAATATGATAAGTCATCTTATCAAGAGCTCTTTCCAACGTTGATATAACGGTTATAAAATAAGATTATCACAGACTCGGTATGTACAACATAACATATAGACACCATTACGGAAGTAGAAAATGAAACTTCCCACTCGGCTCTACGATGGAAAAATTGCTGCATCCAAAACGAAAATCATTTTAGACATCATCACAGCAGCAGGTAAACCTGAACCCTTATTTTTTCGACTGCAGCATCGACAATGATGAATACACAAGAGACCTAAAGAGAGACCCCGTGGTAGCAAATCAAACTTGGCAGCGTGTGCTGGCGCATAAAGAATGAAGAGAGATAAGGTGAAAAGAATCGTTATTAAGACACACCATCATCATTCAAAACAAAAACCGCTCCACACGCTCCTTTGATTATGGGATCAATTGCGCAGTAATAAAAAACCCGAGCTCGCATTAAAGAATGAATTGTAGATAAGGCTTCATACCCTGTGCATTCCATATTTCTTATTACACTTATTATTCAGTGCCTATTACGAACTGGTTAAATTCTTCAATTTCTCAGTATCTTTAATTTTTCTTTTATTTTAATTTTTCAAAACTAAAGTTACTCATTGCCGGCTGACTTGCCCAAAAAAAAGCTCCGCCCTAATACCCATCAGACCCTTCTTTGTTAATGAATAACATATTTCTACAGAATCTCAAAAAATTCTAAGAGTCTAATATGCCCTCTTTGTTTACTCTTTCATTAGATGCTCAGTTATCTTCAATGATGATCGACGTCCGATATCGAATTAAATTTTCATCGCTCCGCCTTCATATCCCTTTTGTTTTAGTATTTAGGTTTTAGTATTTATTGGACAAAAATGCATCTGGGTGACATCCAGGCAGCTCTCTCAAAACCCACAGCCTCATATATTCATCACCACATTAAATACATTTAAACGAGTTACAAGGAGATAATAATGGGGTTAAACCCTAAACCTTTGTTTTTTCTCTGACCTACCTTTTGAGTCAAATATCCACATAATCAAATGGGAAGTTTGCATGCGCCTACAATATGTTTCTGCACAAAACAAAAAGGATCAGTCGTGATTGTAAGGCCACCCTAATGCACCTGGCTGTTGGCACATGATGCATCGTATTCTTACCACCAAGCGAGCTAAATGTGCTCAGTATCGCATTTTCTTTTCGATATCGTCAACGGACACTTCTGTTTTAATGTAGTCAGAATCGTCCTGGTCTTGGTCTTTCATTAGATGCTCATTATTATTGAAGCCGCGCCCCAAACAAAAAAAAAAAGAAAGAAACTTCTTGAAAAAACATCTGAATGACATTTAGTTGTTCTTATCATAAAAGATAAAAGCTCAAAAATAAACCTTATTCTCAATATAAATATCCGTTCGTGGGAAGTTTGTTCGTCATTCACAAAGAGATCAAATTCTTATCCTAATATACACTGTTTTGTTCAGTCACACTTTCTTTTGATATCGTTGGGACACCTCCTGCTTTATCAAAAGTTAGATAAATTATCAAGGAAAACACACACTTTATTTCACAAGAATAAATCACTTTGTTGTTTTCTTACACACATCCATACACCTACAAAAGTTCACGACACATTCACACACACACACACACACACAAAGTAATACTTTTGATATGTAGGACGTAAATTTTTTTTAAGAAGAATTAGATAAATATATATATAGACCTATATATTAACTATATATATATATATATATATATATATATATATATATATATATATATATATATATATATATATATATATATATATATATATATATATATATATATATATATATATATATATTTATTTATTTATATATGTACGTGTGTATGTATGACACATATCCGAGCAGTTTTTCTGACCAAATCTGAATCTCTATTTTTACTTATTTTCTGCCTTTGTTGTGATTATGAAGAAATAATTATAAATCCTTGTCCTCTCAATATTTTTAATTAATCTTATGGTTCAGTAAAAGGTAGGAGGGTATTAATTGAGGATTATAAGATATATATAAGTTCTCAATAAAAACTACTACGTAAGTTCATGAAAACCATTCTTCAGTCAGAGTCATGCATCATCCACTGTTGTCAATAACCGCTTTGCATGAAGCAGCATGAAAAAGTGAAAAGTGACATTTTCTATAATCTCAGTTTATATCAGAAAATACGAAGATAATTAAGAGGGAAAACAAAAATTCCCTTTGAAAAAGTAATACTAGTTTACAAATTGATATTTTTTATGATCTCTCTCATATTCAGTAAACGTACTTATTTTAAACCAGCCTCTCATTCCAAGATATGTCGTGTAGAAAGCATAAAAAATAGGTAAAAGGCTTCCCATAAGATGTATATATAAATTGAATGTAAAATAAAGTTAGAGAAATGTCCCATATATAAATATGTTAATTCAACATATATATGCACGCTGCAAGAAAATGTCTTGAAAAATACCCCCATAAAAGAAAGTCTCTCTCTCTCTCATCTCTCTGTCTCTCTCTCTCTACTCTCTCTCTCTCTCCTCTCATATCGTAACTTCTCCCACAATTCCCTTTCACCTGTCTCTATTGTGTTTTTGTATTTTTCAGCTCCTCACATCCTTTCATTCCTCGGCAAAAATGGAAGCCCTAATGAAGGTCCGAGTGCCAAGCGCCATGCTTGTGAGATATAAAAACACAGAGCCAAGCAGACACAAGAATTTATGGCTTATTCCTTCATCCGTCCCCTGTTCGTGGTTACATTAATTTATTTCCTTCTAGTTTCTAAAACCCCTTTCTCCTATGTATTGTCCCAGTCCCTCTCTTCTCATGACACTGTTAGAATAAACTGACATACCTATATATACCTAACAGCTGAAACACAGACCAAAACTATTTCCATTTGAATGATGTTGAGGCACTAGGACTACTGATTTTGTTTTATTTTAGACATAAATATATACGGTGTAAACCATGGACGTATATGGGAGCAAATAATATTTATTCTAAACGGAAAGATGAAAATAGAAATGAAAAGAAACCTCCCCAAAAATAAAAAAAAAACTGTAGTGGTATGAGTAATATTTCGTCCTCACCCTCAACAACTTATTCTGCTTAACAGAGCAGACCAAAAGATAGTGGATCATTTCACATCAATACTCTCAGGCCTTTAGATGTAACTGTCCTATCCTCCTCAAAAAGGAGAGAGGTTAAAATAACTACAAGTTTTCTAGGTTCCCAGACGGTCAGGTCATCTTTCCATTTTCTTCATTTAGCGGAAATGAAGTCCTCGTTGTTCTACCAGGGTCTTCTGTTGAGCCGCAAGTTGCAGAAATGATCTTGAAGGACTTAATATATCATGTGCCGTTAAGAGAATTCAAATAAAAATAATTTTTCTCTGGTTGTATTTTGTTTGTAATATTTTTTTTTTCAAATAAGAAAAAATTCGCTTATTAGGGCTTTTGTTATTAACATAATGATATACTTATCATGAAACGCATGTTTTTCTGTTTACAACAAAAATAATATGAAGTAATAATCGAAAAGACTTATGAATATTAGATTATTTGGCAATACTAAAGAAAAATGATATAGAAAGGAAAGAAATAAATGTACAATAGTTGCAGATAAAAAATAAATCAAAATTGCAATGCATGGAAACAACTCTACGAAAAGGTCTATTTCTCTAGGTCAAAATTGGCTCAAGAGATCCGATGTCTTTGACTGGCATTCGTATAAAGGTAACGAATAGGATTACTCGTTAATGTTTCTTCGATGAGTGGTAGTCTCCCAATTTTTTATCCAGGAATCCAATGCCATCCTTCTCACAACAACCAAAACCTGCGCCAACCCTATGCGCACTTAGATCGAGAGGTAGTGAAGAATGGAAGAAGTTGAGGAGAGATATAAGAGGATACTAATCTTGGATTACTTGAACAACTTGTTCCAAGGTATATAATTATATACTGCTAAATGTGGCTTTTCGTGTAAAAAAAGGATTGATTTCATGAATATTTTTTTCTTTTCAGATCTTAATTTATAATGTATCTAGTTTTCTTTTTTGTTTTGCTATTCCTTCCTTTTGCCTGAGAGGAAAGTAAAAATATGAGTTATTTTGTCATGGCATCACTGAATGGGCTTTTATTTCCTAAAAGTGCAGAAGAGTTAGGCATGTCATTCAACGAGCCTGCCTTTCTTCAAAGCAAAATCAAAGATATATCAACAGGAATTTTTCCCATAACCTAACCCATCCTAGTGCTCGAGCAAAAAGTAGTTATCGTGAGAGAAAAATCTTGCCTCAGAAGTCACCAGAATGTGCAATGGCACTGCTCTTTGTAATGAAGTAAAGGGATACGAAAATTAATTTTTTGCTGCTGCTCATGTCCCTTCCAATGTTCAAGATTGTTTTTGGTGAAATATAGATGTTTAGAAAACACAAAAATAGTTAAAATTTTTGGTTAGAAGCCATGAATGGGAAAACATGCTTCACTGAACAGCAACATGTTGCATCATAAAGGAGATCTCTATGAAGGCTTTACTAAATCATCCACGGATACAAGAGTAGCATAAACCTACTTAGGGAAAGTTGGAAAACTTTTCGAGTTTGAACAGGTTACTGTTTTAAAATGTGAAAATGAGAGACATCACATCTGCTTGTGATGATGCCACTGCTGATTAACGATGGAAGTCAAAAAGTTAATAGAGGAGATTTAATACTCTTAGGAACAATAGTTCAGCTGCCATAAAAATGGTGTGCGCTGGAAATATGCCAAATTTAATATTTATTCATTATAGAGCAAAGCACGTTAAAGTATTCAAGGTATGGAAAGACAAACTTGGGACGTACTGTGCGAAGAGTTGTATGTCACAAGATTAAGTCTGGCATTATGCATTAGGCTGACTGCAAACCCACCATAAATAACAAAGCGGAGAGCCATGCGCTGTGTTTATGTTCTAGCAACACAGCAGGAACTTCTTGGCTACTACTATTCGGAACAAAGAAAAATAAGGGGGGTTAGTTATAACCATTCTGCTTACGGCAAGAAGTCACCATTCTCAATAAAAAGTAAACAAATACCTGAAGAAGAAAGGGTTGGAATTCTTATTTATTTTTATAATAACCAATAGATATGGGTAGCCTGAATCTATAAAATTTGAGGATTAAAACGCTCAAGTTACACTTTCACCTCACCGCAAGACTTCATAGCTGCAGCTTCTAAAGCAAGGTACATTCTGGAGTATCAGAGCCACCTACACCTGTCTGGTGTTGACTGCATCCCTTCTCTCGAGACAGGTCATTGACTTTGCAGGTGAAAAAGCGCTTATGCTATCTGCAATGGATGAGTTACAACCCGACCAAGTCTGTAGATGTTGAAGCCTTCGTGGAGTGAATGCATGATGAATAATCACATGTTTTTGGCGTAATTTTTGGAGGGAAGTGAGTATTTCTTAGAGGTTACTCAGAAAGTGAGGCAGAAATGAAGAAAATGAATTCCTCAGAGCAACAAGAGACGTTGGTGGTGGAAAATTATTTTTCGCGGTTAATGAGTAAATGGAAGAATGAGCTGAAGGCCATAAGGGCTTTTTGGCCAAATGAAGATTTTAAAAAAAATGTGAACATATTTTCGTGAAGAATTTCAGACTGCACAAATTCTTAGTGACAAAGCTATGGAACAACATCCGTGGATAAAACCTACCATAAAAATCACTGTAAATTTATCGCCATCAGTAAAATTTTTTAACAAATGGAGAATGAAAAAGGTTTCGTTACTCGGCATTACAGAGAAGAGAGAGAGAGAGAGAGAGAGAGAGAGAGAGAGAGAGAGAGAACACATTTATACACGACGGTGTACCTGCATTGTACAGCACAGGTATGTGTAGACAAAAGAAATAGTCAAATCCTTTTTTCACTCGTACAACCTAGATGAGGATCACTGAAACATTCGCTAATAATAAGATGCGCATTAACGAATTACAGTGTCGTGCATAACTAGATAAATATAAAATTATTCAAGAAGAGAGAGAGAGAGAGAGAGAGAGAGGGGGGTTAATTCCTCTACTGGCCAAGGTTTCAGTTTAAATAAACTTTCCCTCTGAAACTGTTTAGATGGTTACTGTTTAATGTAATCAAGAGTACTTTTAAAATAGTTCCTTTGAGAAAGAAGTGAGATTAGGCTACAGCACTTGGCGTTGAATTTCTCTTTTAATAATTAGCTTGGATTAAGGAAGAAATGTTACTTAGAGTCATTTTACTTTGTTCAAGTGCCCTGGCAATGATTCCTGTTTACCACCCCATTAAATTCTGCAACAAAGAAATTTCGCATAAGCTGTTCCTTATACCATAGCAGAAGGCTCATCAACAAGGTTACAAAAAGTATCACGTCGCCTCAGATTTCGCAAGACTTTAATCGGATGCTACGCTGACATGGTCATGGGTTCAATCCATAAGTGTTTGTAACAAAAAACAAAATACGAAGATACTGAAAATATCGAACTTAATACAGACTCAGATTATTAGAATACGAGTAGAAACTAAAAGTTTTATATCTGCGTAATTTATGTGACGAGATGCAAAACTAAATTAAAACTGGTTCAAAATCTGAGAGATTAGAGAGTAACCAGCAGGCAATGGAACAAACGTCGAATTTCTGGTACTACAAAACTTTCTATCGAAATCATTTGTATGTCAAAACCAAATTCGATACATCACTAGGAAACAGTGCACACAAGGGAGAGAGAGAGAGAGAGAGAGAGAGAGAGAGAGAGAGAGAGGCCTACTTGCTGTTAAACTTGAATTTACAGCGCTACCACTTATGCGACGATTGGCTTTCCCGCTCGCCATTTATGGATGCGGCTTGGGACGTGAACGAAATGAAGACGCTGGAAGCAGAGCGATATGATAATAAATAATAGAGTTAGGCCTCTCCTGTTCCGTCCACTGGCTGTCTATTAAACGTGAGAAACGGATATGGCATGGGAAGGGAGTTGCGTGTCATACCAATACCTATGATATATACATAGATTACATCCAATTTTGCTCTTTGATGAAATATTGTACTGAATACTGTCAATATTCGAGTTGAATTTGCAGATTTATTCATAAATGGGCCTTTTTAAAGTAACACATATTCTAAGAGAATATATATATTTTTGCATTTATTTTAGTGTTATGCGAAGATTAATTTTTGTTGTGGTGATTAACGCGAATTTTTATAAGCATCTACTAGCCACACTTGATAAAGATCCACCATGTTTATAAAATCTTGAAGTAAAAGAGTGCCCTTTAGAATTCGTAAAAGAAAGCGTCCCCTTTGGAATAAATGGTGTCTAAATACTGTCCAGTGAATTTCCCAAAGATTTATCACGCAATAATAATGATTACACGTTTTATTAAAGCAAGGAGTTTTACAAAGCCAGCGAGGCATCCAGTTGTTACATTTTGGGACTGTAGGATAACCGTATTTTTAAAAGCCTACTTTTCATTATCGTTTAGTATCTTGGCAAACATTATGAAAACGATTACATGAATGTGACAGAAAAAAATTTCAGTTGTGTTTGAAGACAACCCTCTTTGGACAGATTCCGGGATAAAATCCTTTCCGCATTCCGCAACCCTTTACGTATCTCTTACTGTCTATCTGCATAAGATCTGGGAAAACGAAATACAGAACATTGAGGAAAGATGCACGGGATGAGGTTTACCTGTTTCACTCGTACTAGGTTTTATATTGTTTCTGCAGTCCTCAATATTAAAGCAAGGACAAATTGTAACAGAATGAAAACGACTCGGTGTTCGAGAGGAAAATCTCATTAATCTCCGTTCTCTGACTCCATTCAAGAGTTTAATTTTGTGCTTTTTACCATTGGAGATGTCCGTGAATAGCTCTAATTGCTCCATTTGGCCCCTTTTCTCTAATTAAAAGTATGCCGAGAAGAGACGAGAGAGAGAGAGAGATGAGTTGGTAATTTGGTGTTGAAATCTATTTCAACCTTTGTTCATTTGAATTTTTTTCCATTATATTGTCGTTATCAAAATGATTAAAACGCAGAAAACTATTGGTATTTTAAATTACGATAATAGCTAAAGTGAACGAGAATTACTAAAAGTTCTCTGATTCGAAAAAAAATCCCCCACTGAAAGCGGTATTTTTACTGTCATCAAGACCAAAATATAATTCGTCCAATATTCTCTACTATCATGCTAATTTCATTTATCTTTTAGGTTTTGGGCAGGATGATAATATTTATTTTTTCATTTCTGAATTCCATTTTGAATTTACCTAATCTTAAAATTTCTCCTAGTGAATAATATTTGTGAATTCTAAATGTGAATATTCAAAAACATGTTTGGTATTGTATGTTATAAAAGAGCGCTTTTTGTGTTTATTACAAGTATTAATGTTTTTTTTTATTATAAGGAATATAAAGAAAACAGAAGTTACTTTATTTTCCATACCTCTGTATGCTGGTGTAATCCATTCTTTTTGTGCAATAAGCTTTGAAAAACAATATAAACCCACAGGGAAAATAGAAAATATAAAGCTGCTGGAAGATCAACTCAGCAGTTTGTCTGTTTCACTTACGGCATTGTTTGCAGGTCCTAAGCCATACTTTGTAACAGATGAAAAGTTACTCAGTTAACTGTATTGAGGGCTTTCTGTAAATTGAGGAGATATAAATATTGCTATATGGAAGAGGAGAAGCGAGGGAAACCAAAGAAGAGGGAATTTTAGGGGAATAAAGGTAAGTTATGGAAGAGAAGTGAGGTGGAAATGAAGAGAGGAAAGAAAACTGACTGGAACATCTTAGTGACTGTCAAAATTCGTGGTTGGTTCAATGTTAAGCTAGAGAAAACGGTGGTGATCCAAAAGGATGTCATATAAAAAGTTTTCTTTTACGAAGATCACTAGTTAGCCATAGAACACAAACATGCGCAAAAGAGGAATTTGACAAAAAAAAAAAAAAAAAAATCAGCGCGTGATCCGCGTGGGTCTTTGCATAAGACCAAAATAAAGTCCTGACAGTCGGTTTGTGCTAAACCGCAGTGGTAAACAGAGAGGATAACATGCTTTATACAATAAATCCTCAAAAATAAAGAAGCTAAAATTCCCAGTTTATGGGTGAATTTTATTGAAATAGTCCTAGACGCGTAGAATGTGTTATAAAAATATGTATTGATATACTCCAGGTGTTCAAAAATTTATTATAAAAAGTACTCAAAAGATACACACACAACACTCACACCCCATATATATATATATATATATATATATATATATATATATATATATATATATATATATATAAATATCTTATATATATATATATATACCTCTATATATATATATATTTTAGTTGATAATATATATATATAATTACCAAGAATCACCTTAATACAAACTGATCAATATTAGGGCAACTGTGGGCAAACAAAGCACTAAACACTGCGGCAAGGTGCTTCATGTGAGATATCGTCTCTAAACTCAAACACCTCTTAACTAATTATATTTGATAACTGGGACAGATATCCAGAAGAATGACAAATCACTTCAGAGCAGCTAATAATAAGGTGCTGCTAAATGTACAATCCTACACAGGATAGATATTCTCACGTCAATGATGTCTTCATAATAGAAGCTTATCATGAAAAGAATTAAAAGAGTGGGCAGTTCCCCACAGTCAGGCTATCACATTGGATACTTGCAAAGAATATATATATATCGATATATATATATATAGTCATATATATATATATATATATATAAATATAATCTACACTATCTAGCAGTTTTATACATATATATATATATATATATATATATATATATATATATATATATATATATATATAAACTATATATATATATATATATATATATATACTATATATATATACCTATATACATATATATATACATACATATATATATATATACATGACAATGCAATCTACATATATATCTAGCAGTTTATATATTCAAATAACAATACGTTATACAGTAGTAATAATTAAAAGTCTATCTGATTGCTGAGATACCCTTGCACCTAGAATTATTGTTATATTCTACTCTAAGTATTTTAGTTATCTAAATTATAAGTAAATTATTTAACTTGTTAATCCTGCTGTAGCAAAATATTAAATGTAGGTGATGCTAAATATATATGCCTCCTGTCCCTAAACCGTAGTAGAGCCCCATCTCCTCCCAGATGGAGGGATATAGGGCCCTGCCCTCCCTCCCCCCACCGCCCCAGGGACAGAGATGAAACCAAGGGTCATCGCCGAAACAAGCCGCTCCCAAGCACCTCAGACAAAGAAATTAATAATTTTATTAACAAAATAAGAAGTAGAAGTAGAATGTCAAACTAATACAATAATGTAGTTATACTATGTAATAACATATTATGTAAATATAATGTAAATGATTAACCACCCTAGTAAACTAGGCATTGTAAATAAAAGTAATAGTAATCCCCCCAAACACAAACTGGGCTCACTCTTGGAGATGTAAATAGAATGGAGAATGCTGTGTGTGCATTATAAAGTTCTTGTGACAAAGTCTTAACCGCACACAGGCAGAAAACGGACCATAACCAAGTGGAATAAATGGAAACCACACACATTACAATGAATGTATACAGAATTTTGAAGAAAACTGATAAGCAAGTGAGATAATGTGAAAAAGTCAGTATCAAAAAAATTAATATCAAAAGTCATATACAACCAAAAATTGTAAAGATAAAAACTCTCCTAAGCTTACTACACACACAAAACACACACACACACACACACACACACATATATATATATATATATATATATATATATATATATATATATATTATATATCCTTCATATTATGTTAAATTTGTATAACAGATATTTTGTTAATTTGTATAACGAAAAATTTTTTTAATAGAATGTGAGTAATTCCATAGTGGCAGTATCTTATAATCAAGACAAGCGTCGTAATTCATGCTATAAATTACAAGTTTTGAAGGATGGAATAGCTAGGAAGTGTAGATTACATCGCCATTTATTATAATCTTAAATATCATCAACTTTATTACTCTGCATATTATGGTAAAATTGTGTAATCATTTAGGCTCTTTTTAAATCACTGAATAGTATAAAATATAGTCAATAAAACCCATATCTATAAAAAAAATTACCAAAATAAAATAATATTACGTATAACAATGGTTATCAAGAAGATAACATATTAGAAAACAAAAAAACAATGAATTCTGTAGTTAACGATTGATTAAATCCGAGTCATCAAATTTCCGTTTATAATTCTTTTGCCGGTTTTCAACTTTATTTACATCTGGCCTCCTTACCTGGTTCCATTTGTGCCCATAATTTCCTTTGTGTAGAATAAAATTTCTGCACATACGTTTTCACAGTTTATAATTGCATGAAAGACCTAATTATTGATTTAAAAGTTACTTCTTCCTTAAAAAAAAAAAAAAAAAAAAAAAAGATTGCTATCACAGGCATGCATGGAGTCCTGCAGTATAAATTATCTAAAATGAAAATATGGCATTGGCAAGCCGACATCTCACTCACAGCATGTTTACAATAAAATCCATTTCTGTGACAAATTCAATAGGCCAACGCGAGGATCAGTGACAGCAACCTTTTGACAAAAGGCCAACAGAGTAGGTGTTCTTGTGCTCCACCATATTGCTGTGGGAGGAGTCACTTTTTGCAAAACAAAACACTAAGATCTGGAAGAATCATTTATTTGTTTTACCCTTCGGAAATATATTCTTTTCTTTTATCATGCACATAATGCATATCATAAACCCATTTTTTTACGAAAGACAAAAATTTGTCATAAACGGGGGCAGGGGTTAATTATAGTTCTAACATAATTTGAACTTATTTTCAGTATTAAAAAAATAGCTTAAGTAAAAAAACATAAACAGAATATAAAAAGGACACTAATAGCGAACTAAATAATTTTTTCATAAATAGTTCAGGGAAGAATTATGATGCAGGTAAGGAGGCGGCTCAGAGCTGATTTGATGACTGATTGGATTAATTTCTTTTGGACGTGAATCGATGTTGTCCCATTTAATTGCTCTTACACTATAAAGGATTCAATAATATTTGGGCATGAAGCATAAATTCTATCAGTTATTAATTACCAACGATGACACATCTCGAAAATTGCAGTTAAACCCAATATGCGGCAAACATGTAGGATCAGATCGTGTATTTTGACAACTAGGTTTGTCTCGGTTTATTAGACTTATCATTTTGCATTTTCTTAATAGGAAGAAGAAAGGATTTCATCAGTACAGGAAGGGTTACACAGCTTCTTTAGTCTTTCTCTCTTGACAATTAATTTCATAAAATAAGCATAATCACTCTCCCCCACCATGCATATATTCATCGTTTCTTCATTCTTGGAGTCCCTTTTCATTCTACTCTTACACCATAAATCTATTCTTCGTCACTCACCAGTGTGATAAAAGCAACTGTTTGCAATGGGCAGGAAGGGATAGGGAAACCACTAGACATAATAACGAGATAACACAAGGGTGGAAGGGTGAGGAAGCAATCTTTATATTCATGAGGTGGTGATAAGAGAATTTGTCAAATCGTCTTTCTTAAGTTGTATTCAGTGAGGAAGCTTTGGCAAGGGTTTCTGCAGTAGCATAAGTCTTTCCTCATTGCAATAATCACTCTGTAGCATAACTGCTCAGTAAATTTAAACATCTTACAGTCACAGCATGATCTTCTCTCACTAATTTTTAAAGAAAAACTCAGATAGATATGCATTTATAAAAGTACGGTACTTTGTAAAGAATTGCTTTTGAAAAGGATTTTTAGCTGTTTTTCTAAAATCATGATTATATCAGAGGATGAATATAAACACAGTGTATTTTTTTAGAGGAGATAGTTGTATTGTAAAAATTCGAATAAAGGGTTAAAGTATTCTTATTACTAACACATATATCATGTATTATTAATTATAAAAACTTTAATATTTTCCGCAAAAGTTCGAGTGACAACAATGACACTGAAATAAACTACTCAGTTTTTTTTTTTTTTTTTGTTTATTAGAGCAGCCAATATCCTTTCAGGTTTCCTTTGAAAATCTAAAACACCTTTCCCTTCCCTGAAAACTTTTAGTCTTTTAGTCAGGATGAAAAAATATATATATATATATATATATATATATATATATATATATATATATATATATATATAGCAGTAGAGTATATATATATATATATATATATATATCATATATATTTATTTTATTTTTTTTTTACGAATTTCCCTAGGTTTTATAGTATTTTTACAGTCCTTGGAAACTTTATTTAATTGGCCCTCGGGGTTCCTGGCTTTATGAAAGGGAAATCGTAATAAACAAGAACAAGGGATGACTTTAGGACCTGGAAGGCTCTACTATATGAAATGTTATGTAAACACTTGAGACAAATTAAGGGAATTCATTAAAAAAGAAAGCATTAGAAAGGGAAAATGGATAAATAAATTGTTAAGGGCTTGTAATGCCTGAAGATCCTTCTACTGAGTCTTGACTAAGGGCAAGGCACAGTCCAAGATGAGTCCACTGCAAAATAGGGCCCTCTGCAAGAGAGAGTTACACATTACATCCCAGTAAAGGAACAATATAGCACAGAATATGACTCGAGTCTCAAACTGAGGGTACCAAGGACTCGAGGAAATGAATGACTACTTTACACTTGAACACAGGACATTGGAAATGGCACTGCAAATAACACAAGGACATGTGAAATACTGGCACCCCAATAACTTCTAAAGGGCAAACTGTCGTGACTGAAAGAGTCTTTACCACACTTATCTTTAGCTGAAGCGTTCTGGCGAAAGATGATGAGGGACGATCACATGTATGGCGATGCACACTGTCACTGGGATGACTATGAATTCTGGATTCAGACAGGTGAATGAAGGTCTCTCAGCAAATGTATCACTCTACCGCGATAATATGGATAACTACCCCTCTCTACAACTACGGCTTACCATACTTCTACTGCTACTGCACGTCTACTGCCTTCAGATCTCCTGTCCTTCCCTTTTAAGGCCTCGGCCGTGTGTTGGGGCCACGTGCAAACTTCTGCCGATAATTGGGGCTGTGTGAAAATAATGTGTCATTTGCCCGGTGTCCCACCCATCTGTTGCTTCTTCTCAGGTATCCTGCAGAAAAAAACAATTCAGCAGATTAATCTGCCCGTAGAAAGGTTATTTTAAGCAGCTTAGCTGGGCTAAGCTGCTTAAGGGAGCGGTATCCAGCCTCCTCTCATCTTTGCCTTTTTTGACCGTGCCATCTCAATGTCTGTTCCAAGTAAAGAAAGGACAGATCAAAATGTTGATAACTTTGTTCTGATATCTAGGTCAACTAGGACCGCCATGCAGCGACGATTCTACTCTCAGTAACTAAGGGCAAATTAAGGTCGTCTGTGCAAGACTTCTTATATTATAAAATGTA
>NC_089795.1:1818633-1828633 GCF_040412425.1 Macrobrachium rosenbergii | reverse complement strand
TGCTCTCAAAATGAATCGGGAATTTGATACTTGTAACCCGGACGCGCTCACTTATCTTGGCTGAAAAGCAAGACTGTTCAAGGTAACAAGTTAACTAATCAGCTCCCCTCCCCAGAGCTCTGACAACTTCGACATCCCGCACGCCTCCTTACTTGCCCGGAAGCAGCGCGACTAGCGGATATTTTAAAAATTCACCTCACTGTCAAACGAAGCCTTAAAATGTATATGTTTATAGAACATTTTCTGCTCAGAATTACTGTTCTTTCATTTCCCAAATTATTCGCATAAACTCGTGTTGCACCCTGTATAACCCGCCCATTTTGCTGACTACTTTTCAATAACTTCAAAAACATATAATTAACTTTAACTAAAATTAATTATAATTCAGACGAGAAATGTATATTTAACAAAATACTGTAATAAAGGACTTCTGCCAGATAATCCTTTAACTTTTAATTCAGTTCAATTGCAATTTTTTATCAGGAGGTACTCTCACTACCTTGTTTTTTTTTTTTCTTTATTTTGTTTTGTGTACTCATTAAGGAAATACACTCATTTTATTCCATTTCCCTAATCATTCACTTGCAGTCACACATTGTTTCTATTTCTTGATGACCTTGGAAGAATGTAATGTAGGTTCTGAAAATGAGTATAACGAATTTACTGGATTCCATTTCTTTTGGTGTTTTCCGATCATAGTAACTTGTACTTTCAAATTCTTCTTAACAGTAGGTGGATGGCTTTAAAGCTATTCAGTTTGGTCTTGATACGATCATCACTTTACATTGGTGTTATGATGGGCTGATTTGGCCATGTGCAAGGTAATCTGAGCCATATCCCATTAGCGCCTTTGTGGGAAACTCTTTTATTGAAAAATTAATATTGGTGTTCAAGGATAGTTTATCTAGAGGTAACCTAAGTTCCAGTTAAGGGATTCTTAGCCTACTGGGTATCAACACGTCAAAGACTTTTCTAACCACCCACTCGGCAAGGACATTACTGGCTAGGTAACATAGGAATTTATTTATTTTTATATCTTTAATGTATCACAGGTCTCCCTGTGATACATTAGAGACTGAAAAGGTATTTGATATTATAAACAGTGGTGCTCTATATCTACAGAATACCTTATGAGGGTACTTTGTTTACAAGGGCTGAAAAACACTCCTTAGCAGTTTTACCGGATATCAGGACCACCTCTGTGTACCTTGTTCAAGCATCAGTGCAACTGTGAAAGTCCTTTGTTGCTCTAACAATGGAGTAGAGGTTAGATATTACACCTAAAGCTATTCTTTCGAGAGGAGTATCTACGCATACGGTAACTTGCAAGAGGTACTACTATCGTTTTTACCTCAAATTTATTGATATTGAGGTGTTGCAACTCTTGATGTGTTTTAACACATCCCTGTGCGATTTCTTTTATTGATAACGTTCTTTGATTAGTCAGGTTGTCTTTCCTCTTACGGGGTGTGCTCTAAAACGATTTTCTTACATTTCACTTGTAACTGCTAAATTTGAAACTCTTCTTACAATTGCCTTTGAAGACGACTCAAAATGATTGTCAGTTTCTGGTTTTTGTTACATTACTTCATCTAGAATTCATAGTTCATTCGATGGCTACCCTATTTTAGTGTGGAATTTTCTTCAGAGGAATCTCTTAATTCTGGAAGTTTTAAAACCATTTAACTTTTCTCCCTGGATACATTTGTGTCTTAAACACTTATAGATAGGCCATATGATACAGTAATTTTGTAAAATTCAATGAAATGAAATAGTTTTAGAGCTTCGGTTGTCACTACAGATTCCTTATGGGTAGAAAAGTAGTATATCTCTACAGGAAATATATATATATATATATATATATATATATATATATATATATATATATATATATATATATATATATATATATATACACACACACACACACACAAACACAGAATTACTGTCCTGTAGGGATAGACTATTCTTTTACCCATAATGAATCTTTAGTGATGATTGAAGCTCTAAAACTATTTGATTTCATTGAATTTTACAAAATTGCTGTATTATATAAATATTGGTTTTAAACTTCTGTCACTACCAAAGATTCCCTATGGGTAGAGAAGTAGTCTTCCTCTATAGGATGGTAATCGCACACGTGACTGAAGTTTAAAATATATATATATATATATATATATATATATATATATATATATATATATATATATATATATATATATATATATATATATACATATTTAGATAGATAGATAGATAAAGATATGTATATTATTTTACATATATATTTTCAAGTATTACAAGTGCAGCTTTTGAGCTAAAGCAAACTAAGAATGTGTAATCTAAAAAAATCAGTAACTCCTTAATGTCAATACTTTTTCCCTTATCATGTGTCCATATAAATATACACTGTTTTATCTATCACTAGGTGAGCTGAGTGTTTAAATAACTTACATCTCTTTGTGAGTGTATGTATGTATATGCAGGGATGGGAAAAAAATATAAAGACAGGGAGAGAGAAAGAAGTGACTAAGTAGATAATGAAGTTGTAATGATAAACATAGATTTTTCTCCTTTCTTTGAATCAAAAGATTTACTTTTTTCACCTTAAAAACACTTTTACTTAAACTCTATTTAATCAGTGTCTTTTCTCGTAAAATCTTCATTTGTGTTGCTTTCCACTCTACCTGTATGATGAAGGAATTTTTTTTTTTTATATTAGAGTAAGACATACTAAGGGAGAAATGGGTGAAAGCTCTCAGTAAGAGAAATTCTTCCGTGAATATTTAAACTGGAATGTTTTATCTATTGTGTCCCTCCCAATTCCAACTTCAAGCTATGTGGCAGGGAGAAAAGAAAATGTATTTACTTTATTGCTTTGAAGGGTTTCATCAAACTTCAAGATTCATTCTCGCTGTCTCTCATTCCTACATAAACTTACATGTATACGAACACATACAAGCATGAATACGTGTATGCGCATGTATGTGTGAAATATATATATATATATATATATATATATATATATATATATATATATATATATATATATATGTATAGATATATATGTGTGTGTGTGTGTGTGTGTGTTTGTGTGTGTGCGTGCGTGCGTGACAAGTATTTTTCCGGACGAAGTAGTTACAGCTTTCCAAAAGGATTGGTAAATGAGACAGATTGATATTATTGTTTACTTTCAATAACAGCATTTATTTTAATTTGCATATCAGTAATCCTTTTTGTTAAAAGGATAATATTAATCCATATCTTAGTAAGATTTCCTGTTAAATAATCTACTAAAAATAACCGAACAACTGCAGGAACATATGAGAACACCCTCCCCGACTCTCAGCCCCCCACTTTTTTAGTAAAATTTGAATTCTGAAAATATATGAAGAATTTATAATGGTAAAATTCGATCTCTGGAAGATAGAACACCTTACCACAGCACCTTCCTCATTTTGGGAATGCATGAGAAGCGCCTAGCCATATTTCAATTTCTGAAATATGTGAAGAACTCTACCTGGCATAGTGATTCAATTTCTAAAATATATTAAAAAATGTCCTCCTGTAGTAGGATTCGATTTCTGGAACACTAGGAGACCCTACCTCCTGCAGTGAAGTGCAGTTTCTGGAGTATATGAAAAACGCTAGCGTTTGTAGCAAGGTTTGATTTTGTGAACATAAGAAAAACCCCAAAACCTGTAGTGAATTTCCATTTCTGGAACGTAGAAGAGGACCTTACCTCCCAGTGAGATTTGATTTTGGAACATGTAAGGAGGCGCAAGCCACCACAGTGAAATTTTTATTTCTGCAATATATGAGGGGACACTACCCCTACACCATAGAGGAATTTGATTTCTGGAACATTTAAGGAGGCACTACCTTCCATAACTGGATATGATTTCTGGAGGATATGAGGAGAAATTCCATTTGCTGAATGCATTAGAAAACTCTTTCCTCGGGATTTGATTTTAGGAACATGTGAGGAAGCCCTATCCCCGCTGGTAGAATTCGACTTCCGGAAAGTATAATGCGGCATTAACCCTAGTAGTGAGATTCAATTTCTGGAACATAAGAGGACAACCTAACCCCCATAGTGGGATTCAGTATGTGGAATGTAAGAAGAGACATTATCTCTTCTAGTGATGTCCGATTCCTGGAACATATGATAACACCATCCCCTAGTGAGATATGATTGCTGGTACTTATGATAACAACATACGTCCCATAGCCCCTGTTGGGGCTTGGTGCCATCAGTACACCTTTTGTGGGTATACTATAGGCATCACCAAAAGGAGTTTGTGCCATCTCCATTTCCATTTCCTTTCATTTACTCTTGAAGTCCAATCTATCTAACTATTGTATCTTGTGTAATTGTGGGGTTTTCTCCCACTTCCACTTTTAGATACTTGTAATTTATCTCCTATATGTTTTGGATCCTTATCTTGCTATCTAACTACTCCAGTACTATATAACCCCAGTAGTGGGTTTTGATTACTGGATCACAAGAGACTATGACCCAAATAGTGAAAATGGATTTCTGTAACATAGGAGATCCCGCAACCCATAACCGGATTTTATTTCAAGAAAATATAAGGAGGCCCAACGTCCTGTAGACAGATTTGATTTCTAGAAAATATGAGGACCTCCTACCCTATGATGAAATCTGATTTCAGGAGCATATGAGGAGTCCCTGCCCCTGTAGTTAGATTTCAATTCTGGAACTTACGAGGAGACCATAACCTACATAGTGAAATATAATGTCTGAGACATATTAAGAGACGCTAACCCCCTCTGGTTAAATCAATATTCTGTAACATATGACAAGACTAGTGGTAAGGTTCAATCGCTGGATTAAGTGAATAGACCTTACTCCCAATATTGGATTAAATTCCTGGAACATATGAGGACAGCCTAAACTCTGTAGGTGGATGCATTTTTTCGAATATATAAGTCATACATCTGAAGTAGGATTTTATTTCTATGTAAATGAGGAGCCCCTAGCATGATAGTGGGATTTAATTTCTAGAAAATATAAGGAGACTACCTCCTGTGGGCAGTATTCTATCTCTGTAACTTATAAAAAGACCTTAACCCCAAACTGAACTCCATTGTATGAAATTTGGTTTTCGGAATGTATAAGTAAATTCTTCTTCCTGTGCAGGTATTTGATTTCTTGAAAATATAAGAAAATCCTTTACGCTGTAGAAGGATTCGGTTTTTAAGACATAAAAAGAGACCCTACCTTTGCAGTTTAGTAAAATTCAATGATACCCTACCTCTTTTAGTTGGATTTGATCTTTTGGAACTTATTCGAAGGCCCTATGCCTGTAGTGAAATTTGGTTTTGGTAACAAATAAGCAGACCCTACATCCTTTAAAGGGATTAAATTACTGGAATAAATGAAGAGACCCTAAATCCTACAAAAATATTCCATTTTGGAATATATGAAGAGACTATCCCCACAGAATAAAATATAATTTCTTGAACATATGAGGATGCACTAGCCCTCTTAGTGGGACTTTTTATCTTGAGCATATGATTAGACCCTAGCTCCCCTTTGTGAAATTCAGCTTCTGGAATATATGATGAGACTATGTCTTCCATAGTGGGACTTGATTTCTGGAACATATAAAAAAATCCTACACCCATTAGAGAAAATTGAGGTATGGAACATATAAGGAGACCCTAAACCTTTTAGTAGTAATTTATCTCTGGAACATAATAGGAGACCCAACCCCACTTTGTGTGATTTGATTTTTGGAATATGTAACAAGGCATGACCTCCTGTAGTGAGATTTGACTTCTAGAACCTATCAGGCGGTAGGGATTTGTCTGAAATATATGAAACTTTAGCCCCGAAGCTGGTTTTTGCTTTCTGGAACCCATGAGGAGGACCAACCCCACCCCCAGCTTATGTTGATTTCTGAAAAAAATATGAGGAGACTAACCAATGTCCTGGAATTTGATTCATGGAACATTACAGGAGACCCTAATCATGTTGTGAGATTCAGTTTTTAAAGCATAAGAAGAGACCCTAACTCCCAGACTGATTTCGTTTCCTGGAACATAGGAAGAGGCCCTACATACCACAGTTAGATTTGATTCTTGTAATATAAGAGCAGCCCCAAGTCCTGTAAGGAAACTTAGTTTCATGATCATATGAGGACATCTACCTCCTATAGTGGGAATTGACCTTTGTAACATATGAGAAGACCCAAAACTGCATATCAGAAATTGAGTTCTGGAACATATGAAGAGACCCTTCACCTTGTAATGGGATTCAATTTGTGGAACATATAAGGAGACCCTTCACCTTGTAATGGGATTCAATTTGTGGAACATATAAGGAGACCCTGCCACAGCTTATTGGGATTTCATATCTAGAAAACTGTTGAGACCCTATCTCCCATAATGGGAGTTGATTTTGGAACATGGGAGGAGACCCTAAAACCCATAACGAAAACAGAGATCTAGAACAAATGAGAGAACCTTAACCATGTAGTGGGATTTCATTTTTGTAACATGAGAAACCCTTGTCCGCTTACTGGGATTTGATTTCTGGTACATTTGTTGCGTGGCCCTAACCCCTGCGGTGGGATTTTATTTTTGAAAAATATGAGGAGACCCAAAACCCATAGTAGAATTTGATTTCTGATTTTATGAAGGCACCCTCGCTCCTTAATGGCATTTAATTTTTGAAATATATAAAGCCTTAAACTACTTAGTGGGAATTAATTTCTGGAACATAGTAAGATTCGATCCCTGGAAAAATTTAAGAAACTCCCTATGCCATAATCCAATTCGTAGTGTTGCATATTATGAATGGATGAATCCTGAAATTTTGGATTTACAGCCAAACACTGGAACACTTTCCATCATTCAATGCTTTAGATAGTGGAAAGATGGAATTGGCGCGGCTGGATAGCAAGCTAAAGTGATCCGGAACATAAATGAGATGAAGTAGTAGAATCTGAAGATGAAATCTTTAGAAAACATCACAGATGCATGAAGTAGTAATTAGTGAGGTTCGATTGCAAGATAAAGGAAAGGCTAAGAAGTAATTTCAGCCATTATTCGAAGGAACTTTGGGGAAAGCAACCCTCCTGTAGTGGAGTTTAAACGCGCGGTTCGAATCCAGCAACATGAGGAGGGATTTCCTTATGATAATGTTTCCCATCCAAATCCAAATGCTCTTTGTGAAAGGTGTGAGGAAATCGAAAAGTTAAAGGTCTTTCACAAATACTTCAAAAATTATATAACCCAAGAAAATTGTACTTTGACATTCAACTGTAAATGTTGAAATACTGTATTTTATTACAAGTGTATCAGCAAAACAAATTGGTTCCGAAACTATTTTGCACGAAGGCCTGACCGAGAACTTTCCTCTGGCATACTTATGTAAATCAACTAATGTAAAAAATGAAAAGGAAAATTATTAAAGGAACAGAACTTTTTTCTCACTCCTTAAGTCAGTTTAAAAGAGGATGGGATTTTACCAAAAGTCGTTGATGAAACTTCTCAGTTTATGGCCGTTTTATATTCAAAATCTTTTCTGACTCTGGTGACGCACGGTGGCTGTGTGCATGGAAACCAAAGATTGCGTGTTAGGGAACCTGACTCAGGGGTACATATTACGGGGGATGGCGGGGGGCGTGGGGAGAGAGAGAGAGAGAGAGAGAGAGAGAGAGAGAGAGAGAGAGAGAGAGAGAGAGAGGCTAATTTTTGTGTGCAGTCCATTATGCAATTTGAGCAAATAAATTGAAGAAAGTTTAAATCATTGGGAATTAATACACATATCATGTTGATCTCCACATGTACATAAAAATGAGAAAAACGAGATATATCTTGAAGTGGTCTAATGGTAACTGTAATAAATTACTAAAACAAGATTCTGTATTATTTTTAGAGTTATTCTAGTGAGATGTAGCTGTATGGCTATCGAATGAAGAACTATGTTTTCTTGTCATTAAAACCCATCAAGAGAGAAATGAACAACGTAGAGGAGAAATGGTATTTTCTAAGTTTCTTCTTCCTTTTACTAATACCTCGATCAATATTATAATCAATCTCTTCTTAACTCTGTGGTTCAGTACTAACTGTGGTATTGATTAAACCGGTGTGAAGTGGAGAAGAATCATACTAAGATAATCTCCATCAATCTCATCAATTATTCAGCTTCAGTGCTTGAGGTTAATAATTGCGTGACGTATTTTATGACCACTGATTAACTTACTTGGCCAGTAGGCAAATTATTGATAGTGTGACCCAAACGTGTGCAGGGCAGGCTGATAAGATGCAAAAGTTACTTGGTGGATTATCAAGAAAGTGCCTTCATCTTTACCCCATTTTTTCTTCTGAGCGATTTATGATTTATCAAGAATTTTCTGAACATCGCAAGAGCAAAATGCAAATTTTATAGGAATAGGTTCAGGATGACAAGTATCAGGGAGAGGGACATCCTTAGCTGATTGCTTAGCTTCCAAAACTCGATGGAGCAGTTCAGCTTCTTCCCTAGGCCCAGTAACCAATCTACCATCATCTGCTAGTATTGGTGGAGTGGAAGAGGTGCCGACCCAAAGACAGATGATGCTAATCTAGACCATCACAGATGAGGCTGAGTAATTCCTTCAAGTTTTCTCTTCAAGGAATTATTGTAATATCTCTCGGCTGTATGGTAAGTTCTATTCACAGAACGGTGAGACTCAACAAAAATGGTGTAATTTTCATTTGAACGAGCTTGTCTCCATGTGTTGAATTTGGTCTTTTGTTATGGTAAGCTCGTCTACATGTATCATCAGACCAAGGCTGGTCATTTGTTCTGAATATAATGAACTTTCTAGAGACATGTCTTATCAAAATAGCTATCAGCATTTCAGTTAACTTCTTTTTGAGACCAGGATCTAATATCGTGTCTGAAATATCTAAGTGTCTGACAAGCTTCAATAATACGATCCCAGTTGGCTCTGGATTTCAGCCAGACCTTTTTTCCCATGGTGGCATTAGGATATTACTGATTGACAGATATGTCCATCTCAATGGCGCAATGATCAGAAGTGCCTATATATTCACAGACCTTGAACTTCATAATAGCTGGAACATCTCCGAATATGAAGTCTAATCAATTGCTAGAAATATGTGTGGGTTCCTCAATTAGCTGGACAAAATCAGTGGATACACGGACCTCAAGAACGTACCGATTCTAGATATCGACGATTCTATATGTGATTGTCTCTTGGAAAGGATTAGTATGGGTCAGTCACAGGATTCAAAAGTTTCATTCGTTATTTTTAGAGACTGTAATGCAAAGCCCAGCAAGTGACTAAATTCAAATTCCACAGATCAACATGACCAATATGTTCTTGAGTTCCGTGTATCCACTGATTTTGTCCAGCTAATGTTCATATCATATTTTCTACTTATTTTGATAGAGCATTTGATAAAACATCATTTGTATTTCTCTAAACAGACTGGTGAGACAAGGTAATATTCAGGGTACTAGTTCATTTAACGCTCAAAATGAAGCAGTGAATATAGACTTCATATGGCCGAAGTCCGCAAAAATAAATGTTCACAGAATCATTATAAAGATAATACACGTCTTTTTAAGAGGTGCCATATCAATCACTTGCCTACAAAGCACATTATATGTTAATTTTATATTAAAAACGATGAAATGAAAATATTTACCTTGACATGCCCATCGATTTCATTGCCTAAGTTTAATGTTGATTTTTGTTATCAATTATCAACCACCAGCTGTATATAAAAATATGCTCATTAGTCTATCAGCTTAATATCTTCTTAACACATTTTTCATCCCTGGGTTTCAAAACAATGCCCTTCAACTAAAAGAAGCAAAAGTGAATTGCAATTTTAACTTGTCCCAAACATTGCTACCTGGCACATTGTATATTCCAGATCGCATTCAGCGTTCACGTTTGATTAATTCCTCAGTAAAAGTCGGCCCAAAATATGAGATGGCTAATTAATCACTGAA
>NC_089795.1:1778633-1813633 GCF_040412425.1 Macrobrachium rosenbergii | reverse complement strand
AAAGACTTTGCAAATGTTTCTTTATTGTGTAATGGGTCCTGGCCTCCCAGAATTCGGGTTTCATTTGAGAAATGTATAAAGTAATTTTCCAAGTTAAATATGCAGTATTGCAAATGAGGGAACAAACTCATGCATTCAGGGGAAGGAGTCCTGTCAAAGAAGCAGTGACTGAAATGTCGTAAGTTTTGGTAAGTTTTCAGCAGTTCTCATCCAGGCAAATAAATGAAAGTTCATACCGTTATAGCCTTGGACATCACATATTCGATTTATTATCTATATGTAACTATGTTTTACTTTATTGTAATAAAATCATCATTTCTATTGGCGATGGAGCTGAGCATTATTACCTTTATGAAACAGTACTATATGGCACAAACCTGAGAAAGAACGTGCGATGAAAGGAATGTTTTGTTTTATTTTTGGTATTTAGAGTTTCGTTATTCATTTCGTTTTTCATTTTAAATTTTTCTTTTAGCCTTTTATCTTATTTCATTTTACTTATCCTTAATTCATGGGTGACAGGGCATGACAATGGGTAGACATGCCAGTTCCAGTCACCCTCAAGCATATATAATTACCGATTATCGTAGGAAACGTAGCTGACCTGAAATCAGCGATGACTCTGAGGGGAACAAGGGTTGCCATCGTTCCCTTTTTCCTCTATCATTGTTACTATTGGTGTGGGTATATCTTCAAAATATTTCAAATGAAATGTATTTTACTTTTACTCTGTGTATTTGTAATTCCCCTTTAAATGTACAAATGAAACACCAAAAACTATTCATAATCTATTTACAAATCACAATCATCATCACTATCAAGGAAAAGATCATCATCATCCTCATCATCACTGGCTAAATTAATGATGACTGGATCCACGTAAGTCTCCCGGATGTTGTCCAATTCCCAGTACTCCTCCTCAAAATGACGTGATTGTCGAACTGCTCCTGCCCACACTTCCGGGGTAGCAGAAAGCCTTGCCTCCTCCAACCTGGCCTGCAAGTCAGACCGCGTAAATCGACGGAGCGATGAACGCACTTGCCTCTTCATATGACCCCACACCTGTTCAATGGCGTTGAGCTCTGGGTGAGCGGGTGCCAAGCGCACAACTTCGTGGCCCCACTCCCGGATGATGTTATCCACCACATATCTCCTTTCCGGACGATTCTTTTTGGCAAACGAGCAACAGCTCAGATTTTGTGGCCAAAGGTGGGAACGATATCCTACGCTGCTCCAGCCACCTGTCGAGAAAAGTTAATTAATCATTATTAGAGTGAAATAGACCATAGAATGCTAATTTACATACCGTTATTACTGTATCATTAAACTATGATTTGATATTGTTTCCATCAAGAATAATTTACTGACTTCACACAGTTAATAGAATATTGAATCATATGAAATTTCCAGTCAAGTCATTAACTTTAATGCGTGTGTATACGTATTTCATGATGTCTATATATATATATATATATATATATATATATATATATATATATATATATATATATATATATATATATATATATATATATATATATATTGTGATTTATTGTAATTACCTTACGAGATCCGCCTTTCTGTTTGCTGACGTAGGGCATCGACTCTCCTGGGTTAGTGTGCTGTGATATGGTGCATTATCTAGCACAAGAACCGATGGCTCCGGGAGGGACGGTAGAAGCTGTGTCGTAAGCCACTGTTCGAACAATTTGGCATTCATTTCGCCATGATAATCTCCTTGATTGGACTTAGCGGGTAGCACAGATACGAGCCTTCAATGAAGCCTTCATTGGTGCCAGCAGCTACCACCACAAATCGTTCACCCTTCTCCTGGAGGGACCTGACGGCTGTAAGAGGGACTGGTGATATCCTGCGTGGTGTCTGCCCATTCCCTGCTATGGGTCATTCTAGTGGTGAAAAGTTTCATCAACGTACACCACCTTCCTTCCGTCCTCCCTGAGGCGTCGTAGATCCTGTAGAGCATTAATTCGGCGGCAAATTATATCCAGAGACTCCTTCCTCACATACATTTTCCGTTGTGTAGTTTTATACTTGAATCCCAGAGAATGCAGGAGGCGGATTACTGAACTCGGTGATGTCCTTTCTGAGATAATGCCAGCTGTTTTAAGGTCCATTGTTAGAGAGCCAACCGTAAAATACTCCTTCTCATCAACCAACTTTCTGTGGATAAAGCGACGAATCGCACCAACAGTAAAGTTATCAAAGGCGGATGGTGCTGATGAAACTGGTGTTACTGACGATGGTGAATGACATGAACTGGAGGTACGGAGGCTGACTTTGGCCCTTACTGCCCTGCAGTCATGCCCAAAACTTGTCCAACGCGGTCATAAGGCCTTAAAGGACAGAAAAGAATATATATAATTATATATATATATATATATATATATATATATATATATATATATATATATATATATATATATATATATATATATATTAAAAGCAATTATACATTGATTATGGAAAACAACAAATCTTAAATCAGATGGTCCATTGCTGTACTGATAACTTGAATACATTACTGGTTGTATTTAGCTTTCCCAAAAATCTTCTCAGAACAATAATAATTCTATAAAGACTGAACAATCCTTTTACACCTCTCTCTCTCTCTCTCTCTCTCTCTCTCTCTCTCTCTCTATTGCTTTCTCTCTTCACTACATAATGGGTACTCAATGGAAATGTTCACAATTCAAAAGGCATTGCAATAGTTATATTTTTTTCGCAAAATAAAAATCAGACTGGAAGTAATTACGTAATCTGAAATCGATTTCTTACCTGTTCAAGGGTAGTAAGTACTACCATGGTTTTTCTCTCCCGTATACAAGGTTGCAAGCCGCAAGGCAAATGCAGTTTTGCAACCACGGGGACAATTCCAAATCTTATTAGCCATTCTTTGATCTTTTGACAGGTAAGGGTTTAAAGCTGACGAAACCAAGTGAATGAGTTTGTAAGGTTTATGGGCGGGACTAAATTCGTCATAGATTGTTTACTCTACCTACGTCATAAACGTTTGAGGATCCAACCACGTATATCCCTGGATACGGCATTGGCAAACCAATTTTACTTTATAAAAATGAAAACTATCAATTTCATTACTAGATATATTTCTCGATATATTTGTATGGTTGTGAAATATTAATATGCCAACTTTCACCTTCATCTGATTCTTTGATAGGGTAAAATAAAAAAAACCGTGCACGACGCCTCTGAATCTCATAGTCGAAAGCAAACAGAACAGCAGAGAAATTACAAAATAAACGAAGGTGTAGAAGACGTCTGGACATTTAACGAGGGAACGAGTGTTTTCATGAAAATTGACTCTAAAGTCGTAAGCTCGTCCTCGTGTTGGGCTGAGGCTATTATTTCAAAGTTTTTCATATCAATCTGTATTTTGCAGATTGCGGAGTGATTTCTTATATTTTATTAAACAAAGTTGTGTCATTGCAGCCTTGAAAATGCAATGGATTATTGCGAAACGCCGTATATAATAAAAGCTGTTGATTGTACATTGTGCCTCTCCATCTGCCCTTCGTTTCCGTATATTAGGCTTCTGCCTTCATCATCGTCGTATATATATATATATATATATATATATATATATATATATATATATATATATATATATATATATATATATATATATATATATATATATATATATATATATATATATATATATATATATATATATATATATATATACATACATACATATATATATACTTACATACATATATATATATATATATATATATATATATATATATATATATATATATATATATATATATATATTACTTATACATATGAATGTATTTGTGCGCTCATGAGTTTGTCATCTAAAACTATATCTCCTGACGTAATTGTCTTTTTGTTGCATCTCACTATTTTAATTAATTGAATTAAATTAAAATCTCTCATAATTAGTTTTACCTTTTTCCTCTGTGGAATAAAGCCAAAATCACGATTCGACCCTTAATTCTTTTTACAAAATTCTTGTTCTGTCTCGGGAACGTAAACTTTTCAGTGTCGAATCTCAGATATACTATATTTTTATAGATGTTTTGCTTCAGGCATAACGAGTTGCCACCCGGAGCACACATAACTGCCTTCTGAATCTTGTATTATAAATCAGAAGACACTTTGCTGATTGTTTTTCAGGAGTCCTCTCTCATATTGAAATCTTTCTTAAAATTCCTGCACATAAAATGCTCCAGGATTCTCTACTTGGTATTTATTAAACAACTCATTTTCCTTTATACATGTTTAACTAGCAGAAAGTCATTACATTTTTTACTTTTATGAGTTAATAGAAATTAAAAACAAGTTAACAGCTTTATACAAGGTCGGTTGAATCTACTGTATTTCATGAGATTATTGTATTTTTCTTAAATCGGCATTGAATCACTACATGTAATCTCGCAAGCAATGTTGAGTCCTAAAAAAATTCTGTTGAACTTTCACGCGACCACCTCTTGCTGCAAGAACATCATATAAGCAGACATATCTCTTCTCACCGAATTATAAAACTAAAAAGAGTAAAGCCAGGCGTTTGCATTAATTATCTGCTGAATATAAACTAACCATTCATTATCTATTGTGGAGGAGAAAATAGAAAGTAGTGTTATTCAAGATTTTCTCGAACGAGATAAAACGAATGTGAAATAAGTTTAAATCAAGCGGACCCAAAATGTTTAGCAGGAAAAAATCGTAAAAGCAACACTTAGGAGACAATTAGATTTTGTCGTCTGATATACTATTTTTGTCGTGTACCACTTTAACAGGGAACAAACAGCCTCCTATGTGTCTACCGCTGCAAAAAGCTCAACCTGAGAAAGAATCCAAGAGAGAGGGAACAATTATAATTATCAACAAGCCTTTTACATTTTTCCCCCGTTATACAAAGATTTTCTCGTAAATGGATGCTTGAAAACAATCTTACTTTTCATATACAAGATGTAAAACCTTTGCAAAGTCAATGAATAAAGTATGAGTATTCTTACATTATTTTTTTTATTAATACTTTTAAAACCAGTGTTCAAGACAGTACTTTCATAATGTCAATGAAAAAATATAAAAAAAGAGCCACCACTAAATCTATATGAAAAAGTTTCGTAAGGTCTATGTTGAGATTCATTCACATAACATTTAATGGTCAAAAGTTATTTTTCCGTCTGCATGCTTGCTTTGTACCTTGGTCTTATTTACTGTTGTTGTTAAACTGAATGAAAAATCACATGAATATCATGAAGTGTGACGCCCTGTGTAAGGCTTATCTCATCCGATTTCAATCAGCATTAAGCATTTTGAGTGTAAGTTATTCTCATGGTATAGTGAATTGTATATTAGACGATAATATGGTATATACTGTATGTATGTATGTATAATATATATATATATATATATATATATATATATATATATATATATATATATGTATGTATGTATGTATGTATGTATAAATTAATTATACACAAATATATAAATGTCCAAACTAAGTTGCTACATGAAATATTGTTCCATCATCGACAATATACGACGTGTTATACCATTCCAAAGTTTGTCCCTCTCCCGTATTACTAATTTTATTATTTACTTTATTTACAAATGTATTATAATCCGTTGTTTTTGTTTTCAAAAATATTTTCAAGTGCCTTTCTAATAATAGCGCGTAAGACGAGGATATATTTACTGCTCCCTATGTTACTGTTAGTTTATGAAAAATCAGTTACTCCTAAATTCAATTATTTTAATAAAAACTATATATTTGTTGTGCGCTTGAAAAAAAACACCATGTAACTTAACGCATATTTGCATACGTACATGAATGGAAATTGAGTATAATGAAGGAGAAATGTTAGTTGCTCTCTCTTCCACTTCTTGGGAAATTGAATATGGCTTTTGTTAATGAGTCTGTTCAAACTATAGAAAACAAAGTGGATTCTGCTCTAATGGACCCTGCTAGTGCTTCCCAAGTCAGTCAACTTAGCACGTATTTGTGAAAGTAAAGTTTGGTTTTATATATACATTTGCATGTTTTTATATATATATATATATATATATATATATATATATATATATATATATATATATATATAAGGTAGCCTTCTGAATACTAAACGCATAGTCAGGGAAAGCTCATGAAAACTATTAAGAGATTACAGATTTTCATAGGAAGAACAAAGCTTTTCAATAATTGTAAATGAATGAAATATCTCATTACACAATGATTATATAGCACTGTGTTAATACTAACCGTTTTCTGTTATGAAGAAGCATCCTATTTCTTGGAATTTAATAACTAGAACACTTGGTGATCGCTCTCGGTGAAAGTATATAGACAATAAATAAAAAGATAATTATGACGGAAAAATTTTGTATAACATGTAGGAACACGAAAAGACTCGCTCGTGTGATACTGCGTAAACTCTTTGTACTTTCTGTTTTAACCCTGATAGTCAGGATACTCATACTTGAACGAAACTCGCTAATAATATTGCAGAGCCTCCTACCTCGTTAGTGGCGTCAAAGGCGAGTGGATAGCTGAAACAGAATGAAAAAGATTAAGCAGTAAGGTGTTACACCCTAAGAACAATCATTGCCCCCTAGAGTTGCAAGGTCATACCTTGTGAATCAGACAGCACTTGCCTAGACTCATTGTGATCCAAGTTTAACCGCGAGTTGCCCACCTGACGTTTGTTTTTCTTGACTTGTTATTAGGCTGAAGGAGGTGCGCATTCACTCAGGATAAGCTAAGTCCAAATAACAGCACAAAGCATCCTATTACTGACTTACATCACAGGTGGCTGGTTAACCTTGCACGGTACAGTTTAAGCACCGCCAGTTCACATAAATGCGTCAGAACGATTTACAATGAAGGGTAGCTTGGGTGATGAGTAATGTGAAATATAAAACTATATAAGAAGAAACACTTTTACTTAGGGAGGCAAAGCTTTGAGAGATTGACTGCATGAGAACAAAGTTCACAACACTTCATTCCAAACAAAGGGAAAGTCCTTTCAGTTACCGAAATCTTGATGTTTGGAAGATACTAAGCATAATTTTGTTTAACTGTAAAAGATAAGTCTTTTGTCAGGAATACAACGTGCTTAACTACATATATATATATATATATATATATATATATATATATATATATATATATATATATATATATATATATATATATATATATATATATATATATATATAATTCCTGTTGTATATATAACAGTTAAAAATGAAGAGGTGTAGTAAGTAAATTGGATGTAAATTCTGAGCATCAAAAATGACTGAATGTCAGCCTGTGTAATTATCACGACCATTTTACTAAATTCTGTGTTATTGCCAAAGGCCAACATTGCAAAACTGATGCTTACACTTAAATTGGTCAAAAGTATTCCCTTCTCTCCATCCGCCATAATCTTTGTATTTGAAATATTTTAGATAATGCAAGCCTGGTGTAAATTCTTACACAATAAGTGTTATCAATGTTTATATGGGCATAAATAATATTGGTATTTTATACGTTATCAAGTGATCATGCTCAGTAATAAAATAAATATGATAAAGGTATGTAGTACTCTGGGTAAGTACGTGAGAATTGGTAAGCATAACGAAATTGCATTTCGTAGATAACAATCAAAATAGTTGATAAGAAAGGTCTTGAAACGAGTGAAACTAAAATAAACTACTTGAGTAAATTATGAATTATAACTGTATTTAAAACTAAAATATTTCAACAGAGAAAGAGAGCCAGTTGTAGTTTGTGATTAAAGGAAATTATGGAAATTGCGAAATTCATGCGTTTAAGGACCTTAATTACGGGGACTATTGAAAATCAAAATTACTCTAACTTCAAGACTTCATTCTTTATCTTTCCAAATTATTGAGTGTCTAATTTATGAGTCAAGTTGACCTTAGTCTCTCAAGTCTTAGTGTTAATTTGCTAGCCATAATTGTAATATGTTAATATTAATGTATTCAATGTTGAAGCACAAATGCCATAACTCTAAAAAATTGAGTTATGATGTTCCAGTATATATCATTTTAATATAAACTTGTCTGAGTAAATTGTTATTTAAGTTTTTCTTCTTTTACTTTTCTTTAAACTTTTATTTCTAACTGCGTTTTCATTTACTCATTATTAGTCATTCTTACATATACTCATTATCCGCTGACAGCACTGACGTGTAATAAGATGCGTATTGCAGACATCTTGTCGATCATGTAGCCATCTGGTCTCCCATTTTCGTTCGTCACTAGTAAATGGACCAGCCTGTGCAAGTCCCTCAGTAATGTACAAAGTGAGACCTTTAATTAAAGAATGTTGAAAATTGAGCACTAGAAAGAACAAAATATTTTACAGAATTTGTTTATTAAAAAGATCTCAAAATTGTCTGGCTCCCTTAAAGCAAAGTAATTTTTCAATAAAACTCAAAAAATGCCTTTGTTGCAGTTCTGAATAGGTTATATATTGAAGGTGATTAAAGTGATCAAACAGAGAGGGGAACGAACATGAATAAATAAAACAATGTCATAATCACCTTCACAAATGAAATTTCTTTCAGGTCTAGTTGAACTCTTATTATTTTAGGGCTTGTATTTTTCACTGTCATTATCAAAGGACAGTGATATAGAATTTCGTGCGACTTAGATCTATCAAATAGAGAAATTTAACTGACCTCTACATAATATCTCTACTCAGTCCTTTGACAGTACTTAAGGGGTCCCACCAGGAAACAATAGGCCTATACTTGTTTTTTCCTAAGGCGGGATTTTCAACTACTGCCACATTATAACACCCATAGTGAGTGATATGGCCCTTATCATAATGGACTGGGATCACAATGAGTAACGAAGGAAAAGATTAATGCTTGAGAAAATTAATTTAAAAGCATAAAATGAAAGATAATATGGAATGGAAAAGACTGTCTCAAAAAAACGGAAATTTGAAAATTGCTTTTTAGTGCTTACAAGAAACCTATCCTTTGTATGTGTGTCTTTGTATGTATGTGTTTGTGTGTGCGTGTGTGTGTGTGTGTGAGAGAGAGAGAGAGAGAGAGAGAGAGAGAGAGAGGATGCTAACATATCCCTTATTGTATTCATTGCTATTTTCGAACAGTTATTTACAAAAAACACACACACTGAGCAATCTACACACACACGCCAATTTATACATGCTTGTAAATATTATGTATGTATGTGTGTATATATATATATATATATATATATATATATATATATATATATATATATATATATATATGTATGTATATATATATATATATATATATATATATATATATATATATATATATATATGAAAATAAGAAGGCCCATAAAACACTATTTAAACGTTGAAACCATATATTTCGGGCACTTGTTTCTGTGCCCCTGTTCACTGGTAGAATATGGACAGGTGGAAAGTTACAATGGTATATATACAAAAACATGAAGGTGTGGCCTTAGGCCTCCGATGTTAAGGAGGTGGCGTTTCTTAAGAAGGAGGAGATTGACCAAATTCCTAGTGGTTTTGGCCTCATTAGCTCCCGTTTGGCGATGGATCTGGCGGTCGCGTTTCTTGGGTCATCTTCCTCAAGAGGGGTCTGAGGATTAAGGTGTCAATGGCGTCCGATTTCCAATGTCCTCCTGACAGGTTCATATTGTTGGTTTGATTGATGATAGCAGATTCCAGCATCTTTCTTTTGTACAGACAGCTACTCTTGAAAACCAACTCCGCCCCACTCCAGTTAATGACATGCCCTGTATTTCTAATATGTAGGAAAATTCCCGAACTCTCCGAAGCGTAACGTACTGATCTTTTGTGCTCTGTTATTCTTTGCGAGAGTGATCTACCTGTCTCGCCTACATAGATGTCATGACAATTACTACACGGTATCTTGTAAACTCCGGCTTCTTCCCTTTTGTTATTTAAGTATACGTTAACGAGCGAACTCCCGATGGACTTGGGATAATGGAAAATGAAAGGATTATTAGAACTGAGTTGCTCGGTGGCCTTTTGGATGTTTTCTTTCTGAGAGGAAAGTAAAAATATGGGCTATTTTGTCATAGCATCACTGGAACTGGCTTTTATTTCCTAAAAGTGCAGAAGAGTTAGGCATGTCATTTCGACGGGCCACGGCGTTCTTCAAAGCAAATCAAAGATATATCAACAGGAATTTTCCCATAGTCTAACCCATCCTAGTGCGCCGAGGGAACGTAGTTATCATGAGTGAAAATCTTGCCTCGAATGTGCAATGGGCACTCCTCTCTTGTAATGAAGTAAAGAGATACAAAAAATAATTTTGCTGCTGCCCCTGTCCCTTCCAATGTTCAAGACTGTTTTTGGTGAAACATGGATGTTTAGAAGACGCACAAGAAATAATTCAAATTTTGGGTTAGAAGCCATGAGTGGAAAGCATGCTCCACTGAACAGCAACATGTTGCATCATAAAGGAGGATCCCTCTGAAGGCTTTACTAAATCATCCACGGATACAAGAGTAGCATAAACCTACTTAGGGAAAGTAAAGGAAAACTTTTCTGAGTTTGAAACAGGTACTCTTTGAAAAATGTGAAAAAAATGAGGGACATCACATCTGCTTGTGATGATGCCACTGCTGAGTAACGACGGAAGTCAAAAAGTTAATAGAGGAGATATAATACTCTTAGGGACAATAGTTCAGCTGCCATAAAAATGGTGTGTGCTGGAAATATGCCAGATTTAATATTTATTCATTATAGAGCAAAGCACGTTAAAGTAGTCAAGGCATGGAAAGACAGACTCGTGAAGTACTGTGAGAAGAGCTGTATGTCATAAGATTAAGTCTGGCGTTATGCACTAGGCTAACTGCAAACCCACCATAAATAACAAAGCGGAGAGCCATACGCTGTGTTTACGTTCTAGCAACACAGCAGGAACTTCTTGGCTACTACTATTCGGAACAAAAAAAAAAAAAAAGTGTTAGTTATAACCATTCTGCTTAAGGCATGAAGTCACCATTTTCAATAGAAAGTAAACAAATACCTGAAGAAGAAAGGGTTGGAATTCTTATTTATTTTTATAATAACCGATAGATATGGGTGGCCTGAATCTATAAAATTTGAGGATTAAAACGCTCAAGTTACACTTTCATCTCACCGCAAGACTTCATAATGGCTGCAGTTTCTAAAGAAAGGTACCTTCTGGAGTATCAGGGCCACCTACACCTGCCTGGTGTTTGACTGCATCCTTTCTCTCGAGTCAGGTCATTGACCTTTGCAGGTGAACTAGCGCTTATGCTATCTGAAATGGATGCGTTACAACCCGACCAAGTTTCTCGTTGGACGAGTCAGTAGAGTTCTCGGATAGCACCCTACTAGGCCCGAGTTCGAGTCTCCGACCGGCCAATGAAGAATTAGAAGAATTTATTTCTGGTGATAGAAATTAATTTCTTGCTATAATGTGGTTCGGATTCCACAATAAGCTGTAGGTCCCATTGCTAGGTAACCAATTCGTTCTTAGCCACGTAAAATAAGTCTGATCCTTCGGGCCAGCACTAGGAGAACTGTTAATCAGCTCAGTGGTCTGGTTAAACTGAGGTATACTTAACTTAACAATCCGACCAAGTCCGTAGGTGTTGGAAGCCTTTGTGGAGTGAATACAAGGATGAATGATCATTTTTTGGAGGGAAGTGAGTGTCCTTAGAGGCTTCTCAGGAAGTGAGGCAGAAATGAAGAAAATAAATGCCTAAGGCAGCAAGAGAGGTTGGTGGAAAATTATTTGTCACGGTTAATGAGTAAATGGAAGTATGAACTGAAGGCCATAAGAGCTTTTTGGCCAAATGAAGATAAACAAAAAAGTGAGCCTACTCGTATTTTCGTGAAGAATTTCAGACTGCACAAATTCTTAGCGACAAAGCTATGGAACAACATCCGTGGATAAAACCTACCATAAAAATCACTGCAAAAAATTTATCGCCATCAGTAACATTTTTTAACAAATGGAGAATGAAAAAAAGTTTTCGTTACTCATGGCATTATTAAGAGAGAGAGAGAGACAGACAGACAGACAGAAGAGAGAGAGAGAGAGAGAGAACACATTTATACACGGTGGTGTACCTGCATTGTACGGCACTGGTATATATGTGTTTAACAAAAAAAATAGTCAAATCCTTTTTTCACTCGTACAGCCTAGATGAGGATCACTGTCAGCATCATTATATTTGATGATATGAAATATTTGCTGATAATAAAATGCACATTAACGAACTACAGTATTGCATAACTAGATAAATATGGAAATTATTCAAGAAGAGAGAGAGAGAGAGAGAGAGAGAGAGAGAGAGAGAGAGAATTCTTATAGGCCAAGGCCTCAGTTTAAACCCTCTGAAAATGTTTAGATGGTTACGGTTTAATGTAATCAAGCGTACTTTTAAAATTATTCCTTTTGACGATCAATTTGTCCGTTTTAATAACTAGCGTGGATTAAGGACGAAATGTTACTTAGAGTGATTTTACTTTATTCAAGTGCCTGGCAATGATTCCTGTTTACCGCCTCCATTAATCCTTGAGATTCCGAAGAAAAATGGAACTATTTACAGAAATTTCCGCATAAGCTGTTCCTTATACCATAGCAGAAGGCTCATCAACAAGATTACAAAAAGTATCACGTCGCCTCAGATTTCCGCATGACTGCACAATCGGATGCTACGCTGACCTGGTCATGGGTTCCATCCTCAAGTGTTTGTAACCAACCAAAAACAAAATACGAAGACACTGAAAATATCGAACTTAATACTGATTCAGATTATTAGAATACAAGTAGAAATAAGTCTTTATTTCTGGTGTAATTCATGAGATGAGATGCGAGCGAAATTAAAACTGGCTCAAAATCTGAGAGATTAGAGAGTAACCAGCAATCAATGAAACAAACGTCGAATTTACTGAGTACTACAAAGCGTTCTGTCGAAACGTTTGTATGTCAAACCAAAAGTCGATACATCACTCAGGAAAACGATGGTTCGAATGAAAGCTGTCAGAGAGAGTTAAGCAAGAGAGAGAGAGAGAGAGAGAGAGAGAGAGAGAGAGAGAGGAAGTTAGCCTACTTACAGTTAAGTTGAATTTACAGCGCTACCACTTATGCGATGATTAGCTTTCCCGCTCTCCATTTATGGGATGAGGCTTCAGGGACGCTGAACGAAATGCGCCGTTGCTCTTGACGTGCTGAAGCAGAGCGATATGGCACTAAGTGATAGAGTTCGGAATCTCCTGTTCCGTCCACTGGCTGTCTATTGACCGTGAGAAACGGATATGGCAATGTTATACTGAAAACTGTCAATATTCGAGTTGAATTTACAGATTTATTCATAAATGGGCCTTTTTTAAAGTAACACATATTCTAAAAGAATATATATATTTTTGCATTTATTTTAATATTATGCGAAGATTAATTTTTGTTGTGGTGATTAACGCGAAATTTTATAAGCATCTACCTAGCCACACTTGATAACGATCCACTATGTTTATAAAAATCTTGAAGTAAAAGAGAGCGTTCGTTCCCTTTGGAATAAATGGTGTCTAAAGACTGTCCAGTGAACTTCCCAAAGATTTACCGCGCAATAATAATGATTTCACGTTTTATTAAAGCAAGGAGTAGTAGAGGAAAAAACCCCATATAGACTCCACTTTTCTAACCCCGCCCCCGAAGGGGGCGTGGCAACCCACCCCCCTTCCCCCCTCCTGATAAGCTCATGTACGCACGTGAGGCCTAAAAAAGGGGCAGGGCAACGCCCCAAACCCCAAAAAGGGGGCGTGGCTAGCCCCTCCCCCTCCTGATAAGCTCATATCGTACATGAGGCCTAAAAGGGTGTGGCCTCCCAGACCCCAAATAGACTCCACTATTCTGGTGGGCGTGGCCACCCCTGACCCCAAATCGACTCCAGTTGTATTATAAGCTCATGTACGTACATGAGCTCATATTAGGGGCGTGGCCACCCGTGACCCCAAATGGACTCCGCATGTCTTATAAGCTCATGTACGTACATGAACTAATATATGTACATGAGGTGCAAAAGGGGGTGTTGCCACCCCTGACTCCACTTGTCTTATAAGCTCATGTACGTACATGAGGTCGAAAAAGGGAGTGGGTGCGTGGACACCTGTAACTCTACGGGAATGAAACCACTTTTCTGCACCCCCGTGACGTCACGCAACTCTACGGGAATAAAACCACCAATTCAACCCCTGACCTCAAATTGACTCCACTTTTTCGGGGCGTGGCCACCTGTAACTCTACGGGAATAAAACCAACATTTCAACCCCCCGACCCCAACCTGGCTCCACTTTGCCACACCCCGTGACGCCACGCAACTCTACGGGAATAAAACCACCAATTCAACCCCTGACCTCAAATTGACTCCACTTTTTGGGGCGTGGCCACCTGTAACTCTCACGGGAATAAAACCAACATTTCAACCCCGACCCCAACCTGGCTCCACTTTGCCGCACCCCGTGACGTCACGTAACTCTACGAGAATAAAACCACCAATTCAAACCTGACCTCAAATTGACTCCACTTTTTGGGGCGTGGCCACCTGTAACTCTACGGGAATAAAACCAACATTTCAACCCCCGACCCCAACCTGGCTCCACTTTGCCGCACCCCGTGACGTCACGTAACTCTACGGAATAAAACCACCAATTCAACACCTGACCTCAAATTGACTCCACTTTTTGGGGCGTGGCCACCTGTAACTCTACGGGAATAAAACCAACATTTCAACCCCGACCCCAACCTGGCTCCACTTTGCCGCACCCCGTGACGTCACGTAACTCACGGGAATAAAACCACCAATTCAACCCCTGACCCCAAATTGACTCCACCACTTTTTACCTCCTGTGATGTCACGTAACTCTACAGGAATAAAACCACCCTTCCAACCCCTACCCCAAATTGACTCCACCTTTCCTACCCCCGTGACGTCACGTAACTCTACGGGAATAAAACCATCCTTCAACCCCGACCCCAAATTGACTCCCACTTTTCTAACCCCGTGACGGGAATAAAACATAACTCCCGGAAAAAAACCACCCCACCGGGAATAACCCCAAATAGACTCAGTTCACTGTTGCGACTCATGTCCCCTTTAATTGTTTTCAACATTTGAACCCCGGGACGTTTACCTCTTGCCCCTCCTCCTCATATAAAATCTCTAAATTAATAAAACCACCCCACCCCAACCCCAAATAGCCAGTCTATCAACTTTTTTCGACTCTGTCCCCTTTAATTGTTCTCTCTCTCTCTCTCTCTCTCCTCCTCATATAAAATCTCTAAATTAATATATTATATATATATATATCTATCAACTTCTCTCTATATATATATATCTCTATATATCTATATCTCTATATCTCTCACACGTTACATTTTGCTTAGATATTCGGAGTATCATGATAAAAGGATATTTGGCGACTGACTTCAACCTCATGTGAGACATATATTTATCAATTTGATATCTCCCCAATAACCGACACACGGATGAAACCTGACCTTATCGCCATATTTGCCAAGCTGACTTCACCCTCACGTGAAATTTTATCTATCATAGAATTTGAGTCATAATCTCCCATACACTACACAAGTTTAAAGGCAAACACTTCAATTTGTTTATTTATTAATACCGAGTTTGAAAGAGGTTAAATGAAAAATCAAATGACAGACGGAATTTCAGTTTTGTTTATTTATTAATACCGAGTTTGAAAGAGGTTAAATGAAAAATCAAATGACAGACGGAATTGTTATTTTATATTTGTAACCAATGCTAAATACAGGGAATGAATTAATATTCCATACAAATACATACATTAGAAAAAAACTGTATATACAAACACGAACGCGATAATATACTCATTCGCTTTTCCAAAAACAATACTTCAACGAAACACACGGCTACTAAATATTTTCTAACCTGTTCCTTCACATCACAGCCTCAGTATATGCCACATACATCTACTCCAGCACTTTCCCGACCGTTTATCAAAGACGACGTTTCATCTAACACCTCAAAGCTTTTAAATTTAGCTAACAAGTTTTTCATATATAAATCTTCCACGCACCTTTCCTCCAACAGGGATAAATTCTTTTCATTATAGCCACGCAACATATTTTACCAATTTTGCTCATTTCATCACTGAATGTAGCTAACACAGGTAAATATTGATTCAACCAAGTCGTATTAACACGCCCGCTTTGACTGATGCCAGCGGGAAAGATAACATACTTGACATAGTCATACGATGATTTAGATAATTCTTCCTTCAATTTCTTGACCGAAGAAAAAAAGTGGTTGAATCTCATCTGCTTACTATCTCTGGCCAAACGATCGGCATGATCTTCATCTTTGGAATAAGCCACGCTCTTTTGTGCGTATTCGTTCTCTTCAATGGGGGCGCCGATACCGTATTGTGTTAATAAGGTAGCTATGGTAGGAGATCAACTTCATCGTTGCATTCCCAAGATGTGATATTTTCAGGTTTTCACAATGGCGGAACCTTCAATACCCCTATCACGAGGACATGCATATGATGCACCAGTGCGAGAATATCGAAAACCTGCCAACTCGGCATACGGATAAGCACGAATGACGTCTGCCACCACACGTAATTCCTGCATGTGACACAATTAGTGGCCACTACTAAACACGTGTTCCGCTTCCTGAACATATTTTCGGACAAGTTCCCGAAAACTAACTTGCACGAGGAGGTTGATGAAGCCATGGCGAGAGTCCACGTCTTGATGTGATAATCCTTCAATGAGCTACCCGAGCTCCCTGCCTTTATCACAATCACCGATTACAAACCAGTTGTGACGAAGCATCAAGTCTCTCTCCCTCCCAGCCATGATTCACACACACACGAATAAACAAGTCTTATCATTCCCTCACGCCAAAGGTCATCCACACAGATCGGTGTGATCTACATCTTTGGAATACAATACTTCAACGAAACACCGTATGTCACACCTGATTATTACTTTCTGACTGAACACCATAAATACAGCCGACAAGGGAAATTGACGTTATTCCATGCCCAAAGTTTATAAGAGTAAGTGCATCAAGTATTTCTCTTGACGGAACGTCATTCCCCGTCACTATTCAGTAAGTAGTATATAAAACACTTTCCATTTACTCGAACATATAGTAAATATTAAAAACAGCAATAAGATTCATCTGTATACGGAATAGATATTCATATGAAATAATGTACCCGTTGAAAGAAACAGAATATATAAAACAGTCATTATTTCTCTCTTTCAGATATGGGAAATAACTCCAGTAGCGAACTGTCAGCTGACGAAGTAGCCACTCAGGTCAGACACCATTACTACTATGGTGCTGGAGCCCCCAACACATTTATTAGGAAGGTGAAAACAGGTCATGACCATGAAGCAGGAGCAGAAGAAGAAGTAGCAGGAGATGCAACAACCCCGCTGACAGCCCACAGCAGTGCAACCCCCACCAACTCCGCCACCACCCACTACTGAAGGAAACGAGCAACCCGGTGAAGGTATGTAAAACCGATGTGTTATATATTTATTTAATAACAGTTCTTGATTCCATAGAAACACGCACTCTTTTTCTCCGTTTTCCTGTTTTTGATTTCAAATGGATTGTGGGCATAGTAAAAAAAACACGTATATGATTATTCATAAGGATTTATTGACCACATAAAAGACAGTGTACAAATTCAATACACTAATCACCGTCAGACTGTCTCAGCACACATCCCAATATAACGTCCACGTGTATCCTTATGATAAGGCGAATATTCCGAAAAGCGTTTAAGAGGAAACGACTAAGACGTCTTAGCATTTTATCACCGACGTTCACGGGTGAATGATTCTCACAGCTCATCCTGAAATAAGTAAAAAATAGTTATGTGATTCACGGTGTATGATACATATATAGAATATATCCTTAACAGAATGTAAATGGGGTAATATAAAAATCAAAGAAAAATATGCATTTACCTTAGTTGTTTAAGATGCGGAGACATTCCTTGTATGTAATAGCACGTTTGACCCCGACCTCCAATGTGAACATTTAAACTTTTTCAAATATTTAAAATAATATCCCGTTATCCATTTATCATTGCCTCTCAAACGAGTGAATGAGAATACATTTTGTATTAAGGATAATACTGTTTTCACACCTCGGTGACTCACGCAATGAACAAAAAACTAACGTAAAGACCGCATTTGTACGATTTATCGGGTTGTATTTGTTTTATTAGTCGATAGAGGCTATATTTGGGATGTGCATATATAAATTTAGAGAAGTCATTCGAATAAACTTTAGGATTTATACCGTAACTATCAAAAAAGAAGATTATATTTCTAGGTGATTTTTCCACGTAAAAACATACCCAATGACCGACAATATTAATATCAGTAGACGAAGATAATGTATTAGATATAAAAACTAAAGGTTTGATTCTATTTTCTGGCAATGTCAATAATCCTACTTCATCCGAAGCGAACACACCTAAATATTTAACCCGGTCACCGAGTGAACCTTTTAAACTTATTTCAATTTCTTTTGTATCCATTCTATTTAACCCTAACATCACACTGAATAACTCTATCCGCATCCACCGTTAAAATACCCTTGGTATCCCCGAAAAGTAAAATAATGCAAGGGTTAGGTGTAGCCGTACCCAGCCTGATCGATATTCGCAGGTTTGCCGAAATTTCCACTGGCATGGAATCTTCAACATCTTCCACCACAAAATTAAAGCAGTAAATAGCTCTACCATTTTTAAAACTATCATAAGTGATCAGATTATCACCGCCACCCCTATACTTTTCTGCGTCTCGTGATATAATTGCATGATGGTATTAGGGAAACTGCATTGAATATTATATACAGTATTCCCATTAACGGTAATATGTATATTATTTAAATCGAAAGATTGAAAATATAGGCTATTGGCTGCGTAATCACCTGAAAATGTTTCCATATCAATCATGGCCAATGTGATTTTTTCAGGTATACAACTGTTAAAAGGTTGATCAATTAAAATCGAATTTTCATTTTGCCCAATAACGTATGTCTTGTATAAAGTCTTATCAAATATATATTGTATAGGATTAACTGCTATCGCCTCATTTAAAGCCGACATTGCGTTATAATGTGGGGTAACTCTATCGATCCATAATTTAACCTTTTCTATATTTATCACATTTAAATGTCCGTCTGTGTGGGCACCCATAACCCAGTTATTATTTGCTAATTCGAGCCTAAGCCTCAAGTCAATCGAATCCAGTAAATACATGTCTATAGTCGCTATATCCAAAAGAAGTGGAAAATATGTATGCACGCCCCGCGTTTTAATGTCGCCCATAACTTTCGTCTCCCACCTGCTGGTTTGACCGAAGGTATTGGCAGTAAATTGTCGAGTTACCCCGTGTGTTACATGATAGTCATCATATAAAAATCCCGCCCGACCGGTGGTAGGTAATGCCGAGGGCTTTATCATTTTCAGCATTTTGATATATGATTGATAGTTAAATACAGGACAGGATTCCACCAACTTTTCATTCAAGAAAACAGAAGCGGATTTAAATAATGTATTACTTAGACCATTAACGACAGACACGTGATCATCATCTGCTAATTGCGCGCCGGCCTATCTATTGTGATATATAATTCTAAAGCTATACTTGACAAATCTAAGAAAGAACCTGCCACCCCATTAATGCGAAATTCTATATATTTATCAGTTAGAATTTGATTTACGGAAATATTGCAAGGTGTAAAATCCAGTCTTTCCTTTGAATTAATTGAAGTTTCAATAATTCTCCGTCTATTAACATTCGGGAACAATTCAGATATACCCGCAATATACGATGAAACAGGAACTTGATTACCAGTTCCGGGTATGTTAGGAACTACGCTAGCCATATTTTGTGTTTATATAATTTGAGATGAAGGGTAGAACGAGTGCGTACCCGCCGAATGTCAATTGATGAATGAGTTACAAAAGATCGTACACGTCCTTATTATATGTACTTCTAGATTTAACGCGTGTATCCTTCCTCTTCCTACGTTTTTTCTTTCCTCCCACACTCGACCGTCTAACTAAACGTTTCACCGTTTTCCTCCGTCTCGTTCTTCTTCTTCTCCTTCCAGTACCGCTTAAAATTCGTTGTCCAGTAGTTTTGAGGGCTCTTATACCATTTCGTTTTAAGGATTCTTTTAAAGGTAAACCGTTGTTTACCATATCAGATAACACAGATCTACCGAATTCATTAACTGAAGGTTTCGCGGCATTAAATAGAAAAGGAAGTACTTTACGTGCAATACCACTTATAGTAGAAAAAATACCACTTCCCCTCCTGCGACCGGGATAGAAAACGGAAATATCCTCAAACCCCGCCCCTCTCCTTAATAAAGGGTCTGATAAAAATAGTTTTTTAAATTCCGCCTCTGAAGGAGGCGCGAATAACACTCTCATTTTACTGTTTATACTATTCCCAAACAATTTAAGTGGAGCTTGATTCACGTTCTAGTTGACTCGAGGGTGTTGCGATCACGAATAAGGAATGCCAAGGGTGAACATCGAATTATATACGTACCTATTCATCTAATTTTCCTCTAGGTTTTATACGGAGCAGGCAAGTAACGCTTGAGTCTTTAGCGAAATGTAAAGGTGTCCATTTTGATCCGTGATAAGAATAGAAATCTGATCCAAGATGTTCGTGTTCAACAATTTGTAGACTGTATTATGTATTCCTTTTCCTCTACCACTTGCTAAAGTAAAACAGTCCAATATATTGACTAGTCTCCCACCAAAAATCGTCGGTTGAACTATATCCGTATACACATATATATAATCTACCCCACAATTATCAGGTAGAGAATCAAGGGAAACGTGTTCATTCAATTCACGCCCACCATATATTTCATAACCAGTATTAATATGAAAACCTAATAATTTCGCGGCTTTTCCACTAAATTTTACGTATATACTTTTAACGTCCCCCGGTCTCAGTTTCTCTCTCTTGATACGTGGCATAGTAATTCTCCTTAAATCTTCATCCCAATGAAATATACCGTTACTATTAAAATAATTTATGAAATTATCACCGTAATAAACTTTCAAATAATCATGCACGTCCTTATTAAGAGCTCTCACGAGTCTTTTCATATCCCCGCTAACATCGCTATTCTCGGTCTGTACAAATATGTATGCCTATCACGTTTATGACGCTCTGTAATAAATTCGAGAGTGAATAAATCATCTTTGGATAATATAGCGTAATAACTCCCCGGGAACATGATCGAAGCTAAACCTACTTCATATTCAACCCCATTAGGTAATAATATAGGTGTAGGTAATCTATTGGCAAATTTCGAAGGTGTATTTTTGGTATACGTGTCTAAACAGCCGAGACTGCTCAAATATATGGTGTGTTCACCAGCCATGTCGGTTAAATACTACGATGGGTATATGTCACGAATGGTATTTATAAGAAAAGTTCGATAGCGTTTTATCTAGGTCTTATATGCAGACTGCATGATACAACCCCATTTTCAGTAAACATTATTTCTTCACCGTTCTGATCCGAGACATCGATGGTAATGTAATCCAATACGTCAATGGTATTTAAAGGTTTATAAATGGCATTATGCGGACCTTTACCACATGCACATCCTAACGTGAAACAGTCTAAGAGATTAACCATTTTATCACCCAAGATGGTAGGTTGAACGATACCCGAATACAGGTAAACGTATTCAACGCCTTGATGGAATATATTTCTACCGCGGTGAGGTCTCAACGCACCCGAACTGTATATTAAATACCTGACTTTTTCATTGAAACCAAACATATTAGCTGCTTTAGCACTGAGTTTAATCGTAATTGAATCAATCATGTCAACTTTGGCCACTCCTGCATCGACATGTGGAATGCTCATTACCTTCGTGTCATCATTCCATGAGAATAAACCGTCCCTGCGGATAGCTCCGCGAATATGCTCACCGTAAAATCCAGATAATTGTTCAATAATTTCCGTATTAAACGCTCTAGTCATGACATTCATATCACCACCCAACAAACCCGAAATGGACTTATAAATATAAGTATAAACGCGTTTCCCAACTGACTCGTTATAGATCACGTTAAATTGAATAGTAAAATCAATGTCTTCTGGTTTAATAGCGTAATATAATTTCGGGAGAATGACCCCACTAGGCCCACTTCATATTCCACTTCTTTCGGTAATGATATTGGGGCAGCTAACCTATTGGTAAATTTACACGCCCGATTTTCTGGAAATGTACTTATACATGCTTTGCTATTCACGTATATGATGTGATCGCTACACATGTTGAATGTAGACTGTATGACTAACAATGGGCATCGGGTTTTAAATAAATAAAAACCTCCACGTTCATGTTATACATAAAAACCTCCACGTTCATGTTATGTCATGCAGTATTCATGAATTTGTTATCTCACAGATTGCCACGTCATTAAAGATGTCCAAGCCTCTAGCCGCCATGATGAATCATCCTCACCACACTCCGATCCAGGTAAAATATTATTATTATTATATTATCATTGTTGTTTTTGCAGTTATTATTATTATTATTATTATTATTATTATTATTATTATTATTATTATTATAATACACGTTCACTCCGGTGCTAATTAACACGATCTTTACAGATCCCTTCGCTGAAGACTTCCCATTAGATGAAGATTTGATGGGGAGTAATAATAATGAAGCGTCACGCATTGGTGGAGGGGGATCTGCACTCGCGAGGGAAAGAACGGAGGGTAACAAGGTAGTGAGTACCATTCATTATGCGGCTGCGGTAGGGTCACACATTGACGTGGCAATGAAGCTAAGTAGTAGCATAGCCCGATTACGCGAAGATGTGCTCAGTAACTTCCTTGAAAGAGGTATTCGCTCGGCTATGCTCTACTTGTGTGTTATTATCACCAGTGTGAGGATGCTAGGCGACATGAATGAAAAAAATGCTTTTTATTTATGTACCCCCCCATCCTCACTACGATTGACTCGATCTATGACTCCTGGAGGAGGCTATTGAGTTTATAGCTAATAACTTGGAAGAAAGACTCAACCGTACTGAGGGTTCGGGTTGGTGTATGACCTCGCTGGACAGGGTTGAACTTCATATCACGCGGCGTGAGTTAGTGAATATTAATAACTTCAAGGCGTATCCCAAGGGAGTCCGTGGTAGTGATCAGGTTATCAATATTCAGTCCGGGTACAACTGTGTTATTACAGCATTAGAAGCTTACGTTGTACTCCGGGATAACCCTCCCACACGTATTAACAACCTCCCTCGTGTCTTAATGAGGAGGATGGGGAGGGGGCAATTTAATATCAAACACTCGCCAGATATGCCGTTGACCCATGACTCTTTCAAAACATTAGAAAAGGGGAATAACCTCAACATATATCTGTATAAATTATGTGAATTAGGCATGGGGAAACAGCGGAAAAAACATTGGACGGTACATCTGGCGAGGAAAGGTGGTAACCCCCAAAGCCGTCATTTGGTCACGTTGTTATTAATCACTGACGACCACGTTGCGTTGATTAAGGATATGTTGGCATTCGTGAAGAAGTTCCGACACGGATTCAAGCAGGGCGGGGACTGAGCACGCGGGTGGTATGTGTTACAATTGTTTGACTTTGTTTAATAGTCCCACCATCCGCGAGGCACACACTCAGGCCTGTACCGCTCGAACCACTGTCGAATACCCAGAACCCGGTCAATTTAAACAGTTTACTAAAGTTAAAGCTCTGCAGCCAATCTCACACATGGCTTTCCTGGATTTTTGAAGCGTATAATATTCAACCGAAGACCGGAGAGGACGATCCGAGAATAGTATCTCGGCAGAAAGCTTTCGCTTACTGCTACGTGATCGTTGACGGTAGAACGGGGGAATATTATACCCATAGACTAAGTCACGGAGAGAAATGCGTTGATGATTGTTTGCAGAACATGAACCGGGACTGGGCGTTATTTGAAGCGAGCACTCACTGCGAAGGCTGCAACGTCGAATTCAAGGCTGGAGTCACGAAAATGCGACATCACGCTCATTCTGTGGCACGGGATAACTTTCTGTGTGCACTGTGTCAACAGTGTAATTTGAAGATTCAATTTAAGGAGCCGACTTTAACAGTGTTCGTACACAATTTGTCATATGACATCGCCCTGGTCTTGAAAGAGGCGGGGGCTCAACATGATTTTGAAATTCTGAAACGCGAGGGTAGTAAATTTTACTCAGCCAGATCAGGCAATCTGAGATTCGTGGATAGCAACAACGTGATTAGAGGGACCCTTTCTAGTCTCGCCTCGAGTCATATCAAACAGAAAGGTTCCTCGAAATCGTACGTAAGTTGTTAACCCAGTATTCTCGGGATTGTCTCGATTTAGTTTTGGGTACGGGTAAACAGTACTACCCTTATGATTATGTGACGGGTTTCAATATCCTGCGAAAGCCTGGCATCCCTTCTCGAGAGTGTTTCGATTCGGAACTTACAGGGGAAACCCTTTCCAGCGAGGACTATGCACACGTGGTCAAGGTTTGGAACGCTGCTAATTGCGCCAATCTTCTAGATTACACCATTTTGTATTTGTTAATGGATGTGGGATTATTAGCAGACGTTTATTTAGCTTGGAGGAACGCTGCCATGGCGCAATTTGGACTAGACCCCGCCCGTTACCTGGCTTCTACCTCTCTCTCGCTCGATGCTTTCCTGTATTCCTCTAAAATTCGTCTCCCCCTCATTTCGAATGGTGAACTCTATCAATTAATTTGTAAAAACATCCGCGGCGGTTTTTGTAGTCTAGTTCGAAGGCAATGTGTAGCTAATAATCCAGAGTTAAATCCCAGTTTTAGGGTAGGTGATCCTCAATCGTATATATTATACGTTGATTTCACCAGTTTGTATCCCACAGTTATGAGTAAATACAAAATGCCCTTGGGTGAAATAACTGAACTTTGCCCTGCCGAATTAGAAAGTTTTGTCGCTAGCGATATTACCGCCATTGATTCACAGGGTGAATACGGTTATTTCATCCTGCTCGATACCAAACCAGTTAGACGGGATGTTGCTCTACAGACGGACGATCTCCCTCTCGCCATTCATCACATGAATGTGACTCACCAGGATCTATCGCCCTATAGTAAAAACCTAATGAATAAATTCAAGGTGAAGCTACCCAAGAAAAATGTTAAGTTGACGGGTACGCATTTACCCATGCGTAATCACTTGATCTGTCTTCCCTTATTACAAACATTGATAAGACTCGGTCTCGAAGTTGATGTAATAAGGAAAGTGTACAAATTCAAACAGGATTTTTATTTGAGGGAATATATTCTGGAGAATGCCGAAAGGCGTGCTAAAGAGACCGATCCGGACAAGAGGAACACCATCAAAATCATAATGAATGGTCTTTTCGGTGTCACTATTAAAAATTCATTGAATTATTCTACCCGAACTGTCGTCACCACCGGTGAAGCCTCTCTCCTCAGGAATGTATCCAAACACACGTACAAGTCTTTGGAAAAACTGGGTAATGACAGGTACATTGTGAACCATTGCAAAGAGTCTGTTATGGCTGAATCCCCGATTTATATCGGTTTCAGCATACTAGACATGGCGAAGGATATGGTGTATCAGTTCTATTACGACGTTCTTCGAAAGCAGTATGGACACCGAGTTCAGCTCCTTTATACCGACACTGACAGCTTGATCTTTTCCCTCGCGACTGATAACCTCAATCGAGAACTGAAGGGTGTGCTCAAACCCTACATGGATTTGAGTAATTTCCCCAAAACTCACGAATTGTATGATGAGTCACGTAAGGGGAAACTAGGGTTAGTCAAGGTTGAAACGGGAGCTGAACTCATGAGGGAGTTTATCGGCGTTAAACCTAAAGTTTATTCGTATCTGACGGAAACTAGTCGTAGTAACACCTTGAAAGGAGTACAAAGGTGCCGGCAAAAGACCATTCCGCATGACCAGTATCGAGCTGTAATCGAAAAGAATGAGATTACTTATACTCGTGTGCACAATTTGCAAAGAGTAGGAGGTACGATGTGTCATACAAGCCAGCGAAAGGTATCTCTCTGTCCTTTAGAGGACAAGAGATATTATGTGACACCTTATAAATCGTTGGCGTATGGACATCCAGACATTGGGGTGGAGGAGGGTATGGCGGGGAGGGGAGGGGAGGAGGAGGAGGAGATAGAGAGGGCAGTGGCGGTGCCAGCAGTAGCAGCAATCTCTCCAATTTTAAATATTCCCGCTCCCGCTCCTAGCACCTCGAGAATTCCTCCGACCCTACATCCATCACATCATTTCCCGCGGGTGAAAGGATGTTCAAAACGTCGAAGAGAGAATAGTAAAATATACAATGTTAATTCCTCTCTCTCTTCGGCGTCTTTGACTTCTCCTCGACAGGAAATGGTTTCACCCTCTCCTCCAGTTAAACGGAGGCGTATCACACCTTGACCGGGTGTCATAGTTTGTATATTTTACTATATATTTTATCCTATATTCATATATTTTAATATATTATATTGTATATAATATATTCATATACACAGTTGGTTTTTATATTTTTAAATTATTAAATTGTATTTTTATTATAGGTTGCATTTTTACTGTACATTGTATTTTGATATTGTAGGAAAAACCTGTATATGTTTCATTATGGAAATTAAACAAATATTATTGCCGTCAACTTCCATTCACCCTAATTATTATTATTAAGGCTTGTATATAAAAGGAGCGTGTAAAGTATACAACTTTAGTCTTGAACGCGCTAACATCATGGCTGCGGCAGGTCCCTTCCCTGGGCAGTTGTTAGACCCGTTCGCTAATCCCCGCTCGTATTATCATCGCGGGGTTTAGTAACAGTGGCAAGTCCGTCCTTTGTCAAAAATCATTGAACTCTATGAAACGCGTTTCCAATACATTTTATATTGCGGGGTATCTGAACACCCCCTCGAAATGCATCCTCAATAGGTCCCAAATTTAAAGTATCCAAAGAAATTTTAAATCCCTTTGATTACGCTGAAAAGGGGAGACAGAGGTTAATAAAGGTCTATTATTCATACTCGACGATTGTTTCCTCGAGGCTAGTGATAATAAATTTGTCACTAACGCCTTCACAGCGGGACGTCATTCATCTATTTCAGTTATATTCATAACGCAGAATATGTTTCATTCGGGCAAGTTTAGTAGAAGTATAAGCCTGAATTGTTCACATTATATTCTAATGAAAAATCGTGATTTTAGTCAAATTGAAACTCTAGGTCGGCAGTTATTCGGCCGTCAAAAGCTTCAGCCTTTTCGGACATATATAAAAAGGCCCCATCACGTAACCGCTACGGTTATTTGTTAGTAGACTTCGCTCCGTCAACACCTGAACTGTTACAGCTCCGAACTAATATTCTGGGTGAAACGGAATATCAAATAGCTTACCAATATGGATAAAGAACGGATAAAACTGCTAAAAACTTTGTACGGAGATGCACGGGGTGTGGGTAGTTTCAGCGGGGTGGACTCTTTATTCAGGGTAGCGAAAAATCTGGATAGCCAAATTACACGTGAAAATGTTAAAGAATTCTTGCGTGGACAAAAGTCTTACACACTGCATAAAGTCACTCGAAAAAATTCCCCAGAAGAAAAATCATGTCACCCAAACCGCGAGTAATAGCGAGCACCGATTTAGCCGATATGTCCAAATTAGCTCGGTATAATAATGGGTTTAAATATTTGCTGGTCTTTATTGACGTGTTTTCCAGATATCTTCAAATTGTTCCTTTGAAAAAAGAAGGATGGTGTTACCATGCGTCGCGCTTTGAAGAAGGTTATCGAATCTACCGAATTTTTCGGGAATTTCACGTTTGAATAGTGATGAGGGTAGAGAATATTATAACAAACATGTCAGAGAATATTTAGATAGTAAAAATATAAAATTATATAGCGTTTATTCGAGAGAAATCAAATCCTCTATAGCTGAAAGAGTCATAAGGACTATTAAAAGTCGGATATATAGATATCTCACACATAAGAATACCTTAAAATACATTAACGTCTTGCGTGACATTGTTCAGAGTTACAACCACAACCCCCATAGGAGTTTGGGTCGCACCCCGCAAGAGGTTCACGCATTAACGGCTAGAGATGACATTGAACGTCAATTCTCGAGTATGTATAAAAAGGCTGTTCTCGTTAATCCTCCCACCATTTCGCTCTTGAATGTTGGAGACGTTGTACGCATTGCCGATGAGCGTCGGAACGCAATTTTTAGGAGGGGGATATACAATTCAAAATACTCTAGAAATTTTTAAAATCCGAAAAGTGGATACATCGCAAAATCCAGTCGTATACTTCTTGGAAGATTTAGCGGGTGAAGAAATAAAGGGTGCATTTTATCGTGAAGAATTAATTCCCACAAATCTACCAGAAACGTATGATATCACTATTCTGGGAAGGAGGAAGAAAAATAATAAAACTCAATATTACGTTCATTGGAAAGGTTATCGAGACAATTCAATTCCTGGGTTGATGAATCTCAAATTGAACGGATATGAACCGTAAGCAGCTTTTAATACGTAAAAATAAAAACTTTATTTTATTCATCTTTGGTTTATCACCCAGTGAAAGAAGTAAAGTCATTCCCATCTTAAATGGTGGTTTGGTGGCTACGCTCTCGGAAATTTTTAGAAATTTTCTTTGTGGTAATCTAACTCAAGATAAGAAGTTTATTAAACACTTAAGAAATTGTAGACGAGAAATTCATCTTGTGTCCTTGAAAACAACGTCCATATCTAAGAAGAAAAATATACTGAAAAGTCGTAAAGGGGGCTATTCTATCAGCGTTATTGCCTATTGCAGCGAGTTTGGTAGGAAGTCTTTTAATTGAAAATGAAGGAGTTTTACGTTATCCCTGCCATTACCTACGAGAGGTTAATGAATAGAAAAGAGGTTTGTGATGGTGATATTAATAACCTGGAGGGTACTGGCAAGTTGGATACGACAGCTGTTAGTAGTAGCGGACACGTCCCTCTTAATATCCAAAACTGTCTGTGCCAGCTATATCGCTCACGGGACCTCCTCTTCCTCCTCCTCCTCCTCCTATAGAAAGTGTAGGTGCAGTGACTGGAGGAGGTGGTAAACGCCCTGATTACGTTGAAAACAATTAAAGGGGACATGACTCGCAAAAAAAGCAATCCCGATTTAACAGGTATTATTCCAATATTTTTTAAAGAACCTCAAAAGTCATATGTTACGGCTTTTGTTAAGCACTTACAAGATTCTAACACGGTTGAATGGAATGAAGAAGGAGATTTAACTCATCCACTCGCAGGTTATAATATTTTAGATATAGCTCGAGAATTTCAGGGAATAAAAAACCCACGTTGATAATATTTCGAATTATCACTACTTCATAGAAATGGCCGGGGTTAAAGATTGGATGTTAAGGAATATAGCCATTAAAAAACAAATCGAAACGTGGCGAAATATGGGGAAAAAGGGAGGAGGAGGAGGAGGAGGAGGAGGAGGAGGAGGAGGAGGGGAGGGAAAAACAAGATGGCGATTGTGAGGAAGAAACGAAACAGAAGCATGGTGGATGCGTGGGTGGCTTATTAACATTTTAGGAACAATGATGCCGGAGCTGTTTAGTCATGTGATACTGATAAATAAAATGAGTCATATGTGTGGATGACCTTTGGCATGAGGGAATGATAAGACTTGTTTATTCTTGTGAGCTTGAATCATGGCTGGGAGTGATACTGATTTTGATAAAATGAGTCATATGTGTGGATGACCTGTGGCGTGAGGGAATGATAAGACTTGTTTATTCGTGTGTGTGTGAATCATGGCTGGGAGGAGAGAGACTTGATGCTTCGTCACAACTGGTTTGTAATCGGTGATTGTGATAAAGGCAGGGAGCTCGGGTAGCTCATTATCTCTTGAAGGATTGTCACATCAAGACGTGGACTCTCGCCATGGCTTCATCAACCTCCTCGTGCAAGTTAGTTTTCGGGAACTTGTCCGAAAATAAGTTCAGGAAGCGGAGCACGTGTTTAGTAGTGGCCACTAATTGTCACATGCAGGAATTATGGTGTGGTGGCAGACATCATTCGTGCTTATCCGTATGCCGAGTTGGCAGGTTTTCGATATTCTCGCACTGGTGCATCATATGCATGTCCTCGTGATAGGGTATTGAAGGTTCCGCCATTGTGAAAAGACCTGAAAATATCACATCTTGGGAATGCAACGATGAAGTTGATCTCCTACCATAGCTACCTTATTAACACAATACGGTATCGGCGCCCCCATTGAAGAGAACGAATACGCACAAAAGAGCGTGGCTTATTCCAAAGATGAAGATCATGCCGATCGTTTGGGCAGAGATAGTAAGCAGATGAAATTCAACCACTTTTTTCTTCGGTCAAGAAATTGAAGGAAGAATTATCTAAATCATCGTATGACTATGTCAAGTATGTTATCTTTCCGCTGGCATCGGTCAAAGCGGGCGTGTTAATACGACTTGGTTGAATCAATATTTACCTGTGTTAGCTACATTCAGTGATGAAATGAGCAAAATTGGTAAAATATGTTGCGTGGCTATAATGAAAAGAATTTATCCCTGTTGGAGGAAAGGTGCGTGGAAGATTTATATATGAAAAACTTGTTAGCTAAATTTAAAAGCTTTGAGGTGTTAGATGAAACGTCGTCTTTGATAAACGGTCGGGAAAGTGCTGGAGTAGATGTATGTGGCATATACTGAGGCTGTGATGTGAAGGAACAGGTTAGAAAATATTTAGTAGCCGTGTGTTTCGTTGAAGTATTGTTTTTGGAAAAGCGAATGAGTATATTATCGCGTTCGTGTTTGTATATACAGTTTTTTTCTAATGTATGTATTTGTATGGAATATTAATTCATTCCCCTGTATTTAGCATTGGTTACAAATATAAAATAACAATTCCGTCTGTCATTTGATTTTTCATTTAACCTCTTTCAAACTCGGTATTAATAAATAAACAAAACTGAAATTCCGTCTGTCATTTGATTTTTCATTTAACCTCTTTCAAACTCGGTATTAATAAATAAACAAATTGAAGTGTTTGCCTTTAAACTTGTGTAGTGTATGGAGATTATGACTCAAATTCTATGATAGATAAAATTTCACGTGAGGGTGAAGTCAGCTTGGCAAATATGGCGATAAGGTCAGGTTTCATCCGTGTGTCGGTTATTGGGGAGATATCAAATTGATAAATATATGTCTCACATGAGGTTGAAGTCAGTCGCCAAATATCCTTTTATCATGATATCGAATATCTAAGCAGCTGTATGTGTGTGTGTATATATATATATATATATATATATATATATATATATATATATATATATATATATATATATATATATATATATATAAAACAAAATGTAGAGCTGAGAGAGAGAGAGAGAGAGAGAGAGAGAGAGAGAGACAGAGAGAGAAGTTGATAGAGGCTATATTCTGATGTGCATATATTAATTTAGAGATTTTATATGAGGAGGAGGAAGAAACGTCCCGGTTACGTTGAAAACAATTAAAGGGGACATGAGTTTATTCCCGTAAAAAGCAGTGAACTGAGTCTATTTGGGGTTGGGGTGGGGTGGTTTTATTCCCGTAGAGTTACGTGACGTCACGGGGGCAGGAAAGCGTGGAGTCGATTTGGGGTCGGGGGTTCAAATGAAGGGTTTCCCGAGAGTTACGTGACGTCACGGGGGTTAGGAATGGAGTCAATTTGGGGTCGGGGGTTGGAAGGATGGTTTTATTCCCGTAGAGTTACGTGACGTCATGCGGGGTAGGAAAGGTGGAGTCAATTTGGGGTAGGGGGTTGGAAGGGTGGTTTTATTCCCGTAGAGTTACGTGACGTCACAGGAGGTAGAAAAGTGGTGGAGTCAATTTGGGGTCAGGGGTTGAATTGGTGGTTTTATTCCCGTAGAGTTACGTGACGTCACGGGGGGTGCGGCAAAGTGGAGCCAGGTTGGGGTCGGGGGGTTGAAATGTTGGTTTTATTCCCGTAGAGTTACAGGTGGCCACGCCCCCAAAAAGTGGAGTCAATTTGGGGTCAGGTGTTGAATTGGTGGTTTTATTCCCGTAGAGTTACGTGACGTCACGGGGGTGCGGCAAAGTGGAGCCAGGTTGGGGTCAGGGGGTTGAAATGTTGGTTTTATTCCCGTAGAGTTACAGGTGGCCACGCCCCCAAAAAGTGGAGTCAATTTGGGGTCAGGTGTTGAATTGGTGGTTTTATTCTCGTAGAGACGTTACGTGACGTCACGGGGTGCGGCAAAGTGGAGCCAGGTTGGGGTCGGGGTTGAAATGTTGGTTTTATTCCCGTAGAGTTACAGGTGGCCACGCCCCAAAAAGTGGAGTCAATTTGGGGTCAGGGGTTGAATTGGTGGTTTTATTCCCGTAGAGTTACGTGACGTCACGGGGGGTGCGGCAAAGTGGAGCCAGGTTGGGGTCGGGGGGTTGAAATGTTGGTTTTATTCCCATAGAGTTACAGGTGGCCACGCCCCCAAAAAGTGGAGTCAATTTGAGGTCAGGGGTTGAATTGGTGGTTTTATTCCCGTAGAGTTGCGTGACGTCACGGGGGTGCAGAAAAGTGGTTTCATTCCCGTAGAGTTACAGGTGTCCACGCACCCACTCCCTTTTTCGACCTCATGTAATGTACATGAGCTTATAAGACAAGTGGAGTCAGGGGTGGCAACACCCCCTTTTGCACCTCATGTACATATGTTAGTTCATGCGTACATGAGCTTATAAGACATGCCGAGTCCATTTGGGGTCACGGGTGGCCACGCCCCCCTAATATGAGCTCATGTACGTACATGAGCTTATAATACAACTGGAGTCGATTTGGGGTCAGGGGTGGCCACGCCCACCAGAATAGTGGAGTCTATTTGGGGTCTGGGGAGGCCACACCCCCTTTTTAGGCCTCATGTACGTATATGAGCTTATCAGGGGGGAGGGGGTAGCCACGCCCCCTTTTGGGGGTTTGGGGCGTTGCCCCGCCCCTTTTTAGGCCTCACGTACATACATGAGCTTATCAGGAGGGGGGGGGGTTGCCACGCCCCCTTTGGGGGCGGGGTTAGAAAAGTGGAGTCTATATGGGGTTTTTTCCTCTACTAGGAGTTTTACAAAGCCAGCGAAGAGGCATCCAGTTGTTACAATTTGGGACTGTAGGATAACCGTATTTTTAAAAGCCTACTTTTCATTTTCGTTTAGTATCTTGGCAAAGATTATGAAAACGATTCATGAATGTGACAGAAAATAATTTCCAGTTGTATTTGGAGACAGCCCTCTTTGGACAGATTCCGGGATAAAATCCTCTCCGCATTCCGCAACCTTTTACTTATCACTTACTGCCTATCTGCATAAGATTCGTAAGCAAACGAAATACAGAACATTGAGGAAAGATGCACGGATGAGGTTTACCCATATTCCGTCGTACTAGGAACTGCAGTCCTCGATATTAAAGCAAGAGCGAAATTAACCTTTAATGCGAGACGACTCGGTGTTCGAGAAAGGAAAAATCTCATTAATCGCCATGTTCACTGACTCCATTCAAGAGTTTAATTTTGTGCTTTTCACCATTGGCCCCAGATGTCCCGTGAATAGCTCCTAATTGCTCCATTTGACCGCATTTTCTCTAATTCTTACAAGTATACCGAGGAGAGAGAGAGAGAGAGAGAGAGAGAGAGAGAGAGAGAGAGAGAGAGAGAGCTGGTAATTTGGCGTTGAAATCTGTTTCACTTCTTTGTTCATTTGAATTTTTTTCCCATTATATTGTAGTTATCAAAAATGATTAAAACGCAGAAACTATTAATATTTTAAATTACGTGAATAGCTTAAGCGAACGAGAATTACTGTAAGGTTCTCCTGATTCAGACAGCAATTCCCCACTGAAAGAAGTATTTTTTACTGTCGTCAAGTTTGCCCCTATAATTCGTCCAACATTCTCCTACTATCATACTCATTTCATTTATCCTTTAGGTTTTTGGGGCAGTCATGATAATATTTCTTTTTTTCATTTCTGGAATTCATTTCGATATTCACCCTAATCTTAATATCCTCCTTCAAATTTCTCTCAGTGAATAATATTTGCAACGAAAATGTGATCCATTTCAAAAACGAGAAGTGTTTGGTATTGTATTTATTACAAAGTATTAATGTTTTTTACGTACCGGGAATATAGAGAAAACAGAAGTTACTTTATTTTTCATACCTCCATATGCCGTTGTAATCCATTCTTTTTTTGTGCAATAAGCATGAAAACAATATAAACCTGTAGGAAAATAGAGAAATATAAAAGCTGCTGGAAGATCAACTCACCAGTTTGTTTGTTTCACTTACGGCAATTGTTTTCCGGTCCTAAACCAGCATTTTGTAACAGATGAAAAGTTACTCAGTTAACTGTATTGAGGGCTTCTCTATGGGAATTGAGGAGATATAAATATTGCTATATGGAAGGGGAGAGAGCGAGGGGAAAACCGAGAAGAGGGAATTGAGAGGGGAATAAAGGTAAGAGTTATGGAAGAGAAGTAAAGGGTGGAAATGAAGAGAGCAGTAAAAGAAAAATGACTAGAACATCTTAGTGACTTCAAAAATTCGTGGTTGGTTTAAATGTCAAGCTAGAGAAAAACGTAATGGTGATCCAAAAGAATGTCATATAAAAAGTTTTCTTTTTTACGAAGATCACTAGTTAGCCATAAACACAAACATGTGCCAAAGAGGAATTTGACTAGTTAGCTTGCCCAGGTAATTCCTTGGGTGCAGTTGCTCTCAGGTTCCAACTTCTTTTAGACTTGTATGGCCCAGTGGGTAACGCCCTTGCTTTCCACCTGAGAGACCTGGGTTCGATCCCGATGTGAGTCAG